>NC_056735.1:1340635239-1340730239 GCF_019279795.1 Protopterus annectens | reverse complement strand
CATGTATATGCCTGGATGAATGGGTATGTCATATCATGGGAATAGGCTAAGTTATCCAACATAATAGCCATGCGTACCAGATACAAACTGCCAGTAACACGCAGTAGTAATGCAGGAAGGCATACACGACTGTGGGAGTATCACAGGACATATGGCATGTGCCAAGTGTTGACGCATGACACAAATGTCCAGGATGGGGCTCCCTGCAAAGACTAACATGTGCCAATCCCACCCCCCACAGATGTATCGGCAGTGGAAACACACACCAACACCACCGTCCATCCCACGATAGCAACGGAGGCCGGTCAAAGACCACCATGATGCGTGCACAAACAGGGACACGTGTAACCGTTGCCCTGACAACCCCCCACAGGCCAACGAATAATAGTATGGACATATGCATGTAATGCTGTGAAGGATGTGTGGTAGTCCTCAGTATCACAGAGGTAGGTACACAGATACACTGTAATCAACCGTGACATATGTGCACTGTACACAGCATATCTGCAGGTAATACATAGTTCAATCATGTACCACAGAAATATCCACATACGAATGAGGACAGGGGATAGACAAGTGTGAATGGGACAAACTATGAACATAGGTTCATAGGTTCATAGGTTCATAGTAGGCTATCCGCCCAAGGGCATCTATAAGCCCAGCCCATAGTTATGTTGCCTTTGCCACCCTTTCAGTTTGAAGAAAACTATGCCTATTATATTGCTGTACCTCTGTCAAGCAGTGACACTGAAGTAATCCCTGGGGTATATCTGCAATCTCCCATCCATTGGTCAAGATTCCCCTCGAACAAGGCCAGCGAGGTGCTCTGCCTCACATGTACTGGGATGTTGTTCCACAGCATAGTGAGTGTCTGGGTGATGAATCTGTCCCTCCAGCACATTCTATTAATGACCGTGTCAAGGTTTACGTCACCTGCCCTTGTGGTTCTGAGGGATCTAGATTCTTTAGGTGAAGCATAGTCATCAAATCTGGGTTCGACATGGCCTTGTATGTCAGGCACAGGTCACCTCTGAGCAAGTGGTATGCGACTGAATAGAGCAGGAGTCCTTTCAGTCGGGCACCATAACACATATTCCTGAGACCCTGCATCCGTTTGTCGATGAACTGTTGGGGCCTTTCCAGCTGCTGCAGGTGTCGGGTCAGATACATTCCGAACGGGGCATTGTACTCAATCATAGGTCTAATGAGTGATGAGTACAAGGGGACGATGACCTCCCCTGATCTAGATGTGAATCCCTGCATGATCAGGTGGGCAATGTAGAAGGTCTACCTAACTACGTTAGCAAAGTGTGTGTCGAACGAACGGTTACTGATAACCTGGGTCCCCAGATCCCTGGTAACTCCCTCTGTGCTCAGTGGATTGCCACCTATATTGTAGCTAGGGGTAACCTTGTTCTTCCCAAAGGGTATGACTATGCATTTCCCGTCATTTAGCTGTAGGCCATGTCTCTGGCACCAGATATCCATATCTGTGAGGCCCTTCTGAAGGATATCTGTGTCAGATGTGTGTCCGACTATGGCACCCAGTTCGCAGTCATCTGCAAACATTGTCAGCCATTACCCCCCTGTGTTTGCTTGTACTTTGGAAATGTAGATGCTGAAAAAGAGTGGACCCAGGACTGAGCCCCGTGGGACACCACCTGTGACCGGTTGTGAGTCCGACATGGTGCCAGCAACTATGACCGTGTGGGTTCTGTCACTTAGCCAGTTTGCAACCCATCTTGCGATGTATGGGTTTACATTCAAACCGATGAGTTTATCAATGATACCTGAGGGGGTATTGTGTCGAAGGCTTTTGCCAGGTCGAGGAAGGCTGTATGGAGTGCTTGACCCTCATCAATGGCCTTGGTGACTGTTCCTAAAATGTCAACCAAGTTTAAAAGGCATGATCTGCCTTTGACCAAGCCAAACTGGGTTGGATCCAAAGTATGCAAGTCCCCTTTGTCTTTATCTATGAGTTCCATTATGATCCTTCTCCATGGCTTTGCAGATAAGGCTTGTCAAGCTAATGGGACGGTAATTACCAAGGTCAGTGGAGGCACCGTCCTTGTGAAGTGGGACTACAGTCGCCTTGTGCCACTACTTGGGTACGTTACCTGAGGTGAGGCTAAGATTAAACAGCTGTCCTAACTGTGGGTTTAATTCCTCATTGAGTTCGTGGAGTACACAGCTGGGACACCATCTGGTCCCATGGATGCTGTGTTTACTGCCTTGGAGAGAGCATTTCCCACCTGTGCGTTACAGATGTTCCGGGGGCCACAATCCTCTGGTATAGATATCTCTCCATGTGGGGGGGGAGAAGTTTGCACCGAACCTGTCAGCCAGTATGTTGGCAATGTGTGTAGGTTCAGTAATCTTCACATCATTCTGAACCCAGTCTGAGCATATCTGGGAGTGTCCTCCCAGGTGTCCAACATAGCTAAAGAAGGCCTTATGATTGTCTGTTGAGTACTTGGTGATTTATCTGTCGAATTTGCCCTGGATGATTTCATGGGAGCTTGTAGTTCTTCACATATAATGAGCAAGGGTGTCTTACCTTACAAGGATTCCGCTCTATCTTGTAGTAGCTACCTCCTTTCGTTGTAGAGCTTGTTTATGGCTGGGGTCCACCAGACTCGATGCTTGGCTTTGGTACAAAGAGTCTCAGTTTTGCATGGGATTGCCTGATCCATGCAGTCCTGTAGGTGCTGGTAGAAGGCATATGTAAGTGATTCAGTGGTTTGAGTAATGTTTACCACTGGCTCAGGGGCCTTAAAGGAGACCACACTAGTGTTTAGAAGTGTGAAGTCGGCTTTTGAGAAAGGCATATGTATGGTAACCGGCACCACCCACAGCATTGTATGCCAATAGCAGAAGCTATTGTAGGTTGTCCAAACACACGTGTCCGTACACATGGAACATCAAAGCAATAAACCACGCCCGGATGTGGGTAATGCTAGATATACCCATGGCAGACGTGGTGCGTCGAGGCCGCCGAGGGACCACACACATAGCCGGCCTTAGGCATAGGCCAACTAGGCAGCCGCCTAGGGCGCCGCTCTACTAGGGGCACCTTTCCAGCCCTTATTTGGTGTAGGTAGACCAGGATGGGGGTAGCGGGTGATGTGGTGGGGGCACCATGGAGTCCTTCTGCCTAGGGCACCACTTGACCTAAGGCCACTCTTACAGGAGTACCCACACCCAGACGCGGGTTATTGCTAGTATGCCATATCATCTATGGAAAGAAACCATATATTCCCAGACATAATGGCACAGCATAATGCCTGTCCGCCACCCAAAGCAGACATACGGCACCCGGGGCGGTGCGGACGTACTGCGCGAGATGTCCGTTACCAATGTCGACACTGTCTCGCTATGTGAAACAAAGTCAACATAGCGATTCAATACTAAACAGCGACGGAGAGCCCGATGTCCCCGTTGCTGAGCTGTACAACCTGTTCCGCCGTGTTAAATGTGTGTAGCAGAGCGGGACTGCCCCAAACTAAGCAACGGACATGTCCGTGGCTCAGTGAAAGCCGTCACGCAATGTTAAACCCATGTAATATAGCGAGACAGGTTATAAATACCGAGGTTTAGTAATGGAAATAGGTCGTTCGTCCAGACCGTGTGCAATTACTATAACAAGATCTACAATGGGCACGCCGGCCAATCAGCGCACACGGTTAGGAATAATGGGGGGGATATGGTATCATAGACACGGACAAACCGTGCCCATGTGACTCGTCTGACATTCGTACACAGTCAGGGCAGTTCCGTACACTAGGCGGACAAGACCAAACCCAAAGCACCACAGGAACACCCTGACAATCGAAGGCCTGTATGGGGGATATAAGCCTCTGTGATCTGAATATCCCCGCGGTCACGACATATGCATCCTGGGCCATGAGCGGGAGGGAATAAGGAATGTTTAACATGTAGTACCGCACCTTTCCCAGCAGGAGAATGGATGCCTGTGACGACGTGAGTGCGGGGATATGTAAATTTAGCTAAGTACCATGGGTATGCATATAAATGAGACCGAACAGCTAACGTGTAGTGGTCACAATAACCGGCAAACGTGAATGCAGTCCCGTTTGAATTACGACTATAGAACATATAAATGTGAACGTGTACTTACGCGCCCATGCCGCAAAGACTGTTACATGTGTAAAGGTGAAAGTGCGTTCGCACGTCCGTCAACCAGATCAGAGATATGTTACGGAACAGTCACAACTAACACAGACCACGTAACCACACAGACCCAGTAAACATATGTAACCAGAATACGGATATGCATGTGCGCCTGCGCGTAACCCACAATTAGGAAATGCAAGTGCGCGTGTGTGTGTGATCCGCTGACAGCAGGGAAAGTTAAGGCTGTGTCCTCCACGTCAATCATACATGTCTCAAAACTGTCAGCCTCTGAAAGTATGGAATTGGGCAATGCCATGTAAAGTACCATTAGAAATAGTGAGAAACACACGCTATGTGATAAGGCAAACATAGAATGTGGATAGAATAACGTGTGTGTTAGTAGTATGGATTGATGACGGTTATGCATCTGTAACCCGACCCACTTGTCAGAAGGTGCCCCATGCAAATGTGTTCAGTTGGCTCACACTTGTTGACCGGGCTAGGCTAGATGGATATATGTCCAGTGTCAGCAGAGGCCCGTGGAGAAATGCTCCACACACAATAATAGCACAACATACCAAAGTACTCATATATGTAACCAAAAAAGAACAACAATAGAAAGTGTCCTGAAAGGACTGGTTACACACAGATCCCAGACAACAGAGAAATATATGGCCAGTGGAAGCACGTCACAATTACGGGATCAGGTCCCTATAGAAGCAAGAAGGTCTCACATGACACGCCAGCGAATTGCCAGATAGACACAGGTCAATGTAACACACAGCAAGATTAAGGGCCAACCAGACGTACACCATGCCAGAACCTGTACAGTGGAAAGGTATGGCATGGTAATTGATGAGTGTACACAGGTAATCCACAGACAGTAACAAAGCAAGGTATGAAACGAGGGGTTCACATGTATATATCTACACACAGCAGTCCGACGGCCCGTATATATGACGCATGGACATAGATTTGTCACTTGAAAACAAGATGTAAACAACTACAGTTTATTCCATATCATATTGATATAGTTATAATACAGTCATATTCATATTTAACATTGTGACTCTTATTTACATTCATATTTATACAAAATATGCATTTAATTGTACTTATTTATTCCATGATTTGGAATCTTAATGCAACAATTATACACATTGATATACAATATCATTATCAACACACTACATTCTAAGGTTTACTCACAACAATTATCAACTATGTTTCAATATACTGATTGTATTGACCAATATTGTATTTATATTAACACATTGTTGTTGTATTATTGTTTCCATTAAGTAATGTATGCAACACTGATTTGTATATGTCACTTTATCATCAAGACTTGGAGCACTGTCCAGTTAACTATGAGCAAGTTTATTAATTAATTGACTTTAAACTGACTCTGAAGGAAGTATATAAGGGACGACTATCTAATGTATTTCATACTCCGACGATGCCCCATGTTAGTGGGTGAAAGAGCTCAGTATCTTTTGACTGTGGAGTGTATCGTTTTTGTCATCGTCTGTTTTGGCATGGTTTATGTTCAATAATGTCTTTTATGAAGATGACCAGGACTCAAGGTTTGCTGTATTTCCGCTTACTGGCACATGGATATAGATAGGCCAAGTAATACATAATATGAGTAGTCAAACAGACATCCGCGATTGGGGAACATACAGCAGCAGTCAAAACCACTGGCCAGATGGTGACAGTCCAACAAGTTCTACACTTTACATATGCACATTGGTGTCCATTGTAGGACTCCAAAAATTGATCCGTTCGCACTATCAACCAGCTGCGATCGACCCAGAAGAAATGACAGCCGTGACTACGGCACAGCTAGACATATGCACCACCAGCGTGTTTAAGGTTGATGACAAGTGTCCATGAAATGCAGGACATATGAACAGAAATCCCCAGATTGTCGAGTCCATAGAAGTGTGTCCACATCCCAGTCCCACACACATGAAGGATGTGTAATGTGTACCGTCGAGGGTTGCAGCCATGGGATCCTGGGTATGCAGAAATGGGGCTCGGTGTTGTTTGGCAGATAATCCATTGTCCCGCCCCGTGGGAGGGATGTGGGTATAGCACATGCCTTACTCCCCACTAATGATGCAAAGCATCCGCCGGATAATGCTAAAAGCAGGTGTGAAATGTGTACAGCCCTATATCAGTGTCCAGTAGGCAATTCCCATGGATGGACAAGCGTACGACCAAGATGGCACCCATAACTGGAAACCTGGTGGAATTACACAGCTGCAGTAAGGCATAGCTCAGGAAATACAGATAGGGACTACATTAGACATTCCCCATACAAGGTCAGACCGCCATGCGAATACCGGCATACACAGCTCTCAATCTGCCATCACCAAAATGGGGATCACTCGCTTCCATAATGCGGAACAAATGGGCGACCTGTGGAACACATACTAATGGCACACTAACAGCTTCAACTAGGAAGGTCATAGGATGGTTAAACTATGGCGTTCCCACTTATAAAGAAGATCCTTTAATTAATTAATATGATTAATGTCAATTGACTATGGAATACACCTAATCAACATAAAATAACCACTGGCACCTTATGGCACACAATCCAAAAAACATATAGGTAGATGAAACAGTCAACGTAGAAATTGTCCAGGACAGTGCCCAAATGGTATAAAAAGGTTCCTTTATAGACAAGTAAGCGCTTTCACCCGTAGGCTCCGTCAGACTTACACATAACATAAAAGCATCCAGGCTTTAAATATCCCTCCTTACACTTTCATTGGTCAATTTCTCATCAAACAATGAACAATTAACCCCAGCATATAAAGCGCAGATGCAATGTTAACTACACACACATATATTAACATCTTCAAAAACATCCTATTAAAACATGTATTATATGATATTGTACTATGCCTAATACTCATCAATCAAAGATCTAACAATATATATAGAAAATATGTATATTATATCAATGTAATACAGTGGTAAACAACTGAAAGAGTGGACTAATGGGTGTTAAATGTATAGCTGTACCTAAACTACATTCCTGTTATTTGGGTTTAAGCCACCTGCTTCTCAAAAGAGGCTTAATCTGTGCTTCATCATTCAGCCCTGGTGTGTGGTCAACTCTCCACCTAATAATCCATCTCAATCCGCATTCTAAAGTATAGTTGATCAGGTCCCCCCCTCTGGTATTAAAATCTAGCCTTTGTAAAACACTGAATGTAAAAGTATGCCTTGTGATGTGCTCATAGCCAGCCGTAGGCATAGGCCAATCCGGCTGCCTAGGGCGCCGCACTAGCAGGGCCACCTTTCTAGTAGGTATGTCATGTAGGTACACCAGGATGGGGGCACCATGTGTTGTGGTGGTGGGCGCCATGGAGCCCTATTGCCTAGGGCAGCGGTTGATCTAAGGCCGCTGCCGTAGGAGGGGTAGTACGGTCTGCAGGTATGTGCTGAAGTGCACATGAAACAGCGGTCTACAAGGATTACCCATAGTGGCGACACCTGCACAGACGGCTATAGCGGGACATACACACGACCATGCATACAGCTCAGATAGACATACACACACCATAAACAGGCAATTGTACACAAGGTTTATGGCGTGTATGGGTACAGTGTCAGTACAGCAAGGATAGCTGTCTGCCACGATATCCAGCAGATGTCTCTAGGGCGTGCTGAAATACGGACGTTGCATGGACAATGAGTGGATATGCATCGTACCACAGTTCTATGTGTCAGCCATGCAAATATGCGATACATGGGACAGACAGCTGTCCATGCAAGAGCAGCGCTATGGGCACAACATAAGTATGTATATATACATCGAGAGAGATACAGACGGACACATGTGGCAAGGCCGGGAGTGTAACGTACACAGCACCGCCCCACCACAGCAGGGCGCACGTGGAGAACACGCTATGGAGGTCGCCAACCACAGCAGGCACACAGGCAGTCCACGAGCTGCATCTCACCATCCACAAACACAGAGATGGCGGCAGGATATAAGTGTTCTGCAGAAACTCTAAAGCCATAACCTATGAACCCATGCAGCTGGGAGCATAGACACACACACACAGCTGGCAGGCATGGGGATTGACTTTACCCCCACCTACCCAACCGCACAACAGTATGACACAGGTATGGAATGCGCTACGTGGACCACTGAACACAGCACCGTCAGAGGCACACGTCTAGGTGGGTGACAACATCTGTAAAGGAATAGACGCCGATAGCCAAGGTATGTGTTGCGAAGCGTCTAAACTAACTACTCTCTACAGGGGCAGCTGTAAACACACACACACACCCCACACACACATGGGGAAGGGCCGGGAGTTGAACCTACGCCTACTTACATGAACACACAACAGCATGATGCATTTACAGAACGCGCTACTGAGATTACTGAGCACAGCGCTGTCAGAGGCATACTTCTAGGCGGGTGACATCATCCATAAAGGAATAGATGCCAATAGGCAAGGTATGTGTTGAGAAGCGACTAAAGAAACTACTCTCACCAAGGGCATCTGGAAACACACACACACACACGGGGAAGGGCCGGGAGTTGAACCTACGCCTACCTACATGAACACACTACAGCATGATGCATTTACAGAACGCGCGCACAGCGCTGTCAGAGGCATACTTCTAGGCGGGTGACATCATCCGTAAAGGAATAGATGCCAATAGGCAAGGTATGTGTTGAGAAGCAACTAAAGGAACTACTCTCACCAAGGGCATCTGGCAACACACACACCCCTCACACACACACGAGGAAGGGCCGGGAGTTGAACCTACGCCTACCTACATGAACACACTACAGCATGATGCATTTACAGAACGCGCTACCGAGATTACTGAGCACAGTGCTGTCAGAGGCATACTTCTAGGTGGGTGACATCATCCGTAAAGGAATAGCTGACAATAGCCAAGGTATGTGTTGCGAAGCGTCTAAAAGCATGTTCATCTGCAGAGGCAGCTGGAAACACACACACACACACACACGGGGAAGGGCCTGGAGTTGAACCTACATGAACACACTACGAATGCGCTACCGAGATTACTGAGCACAGTGCTGTCAGAGGCATACTTCTAGGTGGGTGACATCATCCATAAAGGAATAGATGCCAATAGCCAAGGTATGTGTTGCAAAGCGACTAAAGGAACTACTCTCACCAAGGGCAGCTGTAAACACACACACACACACACATCTCACACACACACTGGGAAGGGCCGGGAGTTGAACCTACACCTACCTACATGAACACACTACAGCATGATGCATCTACAGAATGCGCTACCGAGATTACTGAGCACAGCGCTGTCAGAGGCATACTTCTAGGCGGGTGACATCATCCGTAAAGGAATAGCTGACAATAGCCAAGGTATGTGTTGCGAAGAGTCTAAAAGCATGACCATCTGCAGAGGCAGCTGGAAACACACACACACGCACCTCACACACACATGGGGAAGGGCCGGGAGTTGAACTTACACCTACCTACATGAACACACTACAACATGATGCATTTACAGAACGCGCTACCAAGATTACTGAGCACAGCGCTGTCAGAGGCATACTTCTAGGCGGGTGACATCATCCGTAAAGGAATAGATGCCAATAGCCAAGGTATGTGTTGAGAAGCGACTAAAGGAACTACTCTCACCAAGGGCATCTGGAAACACACACACACACACCTCACACACACATGGGGAAGGGCCGGGAGTTGAACCTACGCCTACCTACATGAACACACTACAGCATGATGCATTTACAGAACATGCTACCGAGATTACTGAGCACAGCGCTGTCAGAGGCATACTTCTAGGTGGGTGACATCATCCGTAAAGGAATAGCTGACAATAGCCAAGGTATGTGTTGCGAAGTATCTAAAAGCATGACCATCTGCAGAGGCAGCTGGAAACACACACACACACACAGGGAAGGGCCTGGAGTTGAACCTATGCCTACCTACATGAACACACTACAGCATGATGCATTTACAGAACGCGCTACTGAGATTACTGAGCACAGCACTGTCAGGAGGCATACCCCTAGGTGGGTGATATCATCTGCAGAGGCAAGGCAGCCGATAGGGAATGAAGACAGAGTGCGCAGTCACACAGCATGTTACCATCCCAAGGTGGGCGTACAGTAACACGGTAGTGCTGCACTCGGGAATACCAACTAACTACGGAGCACAACATCACAACATGGATACAGGATGCACCACAGACAGTATACCCTATGAGAGGGCATCCGGCATGCACGATGTAGGCAGCCATTGTGGCATACCAACCACATATGACTCACCTGGACGGTCACCATGGCTATGCAGGATGTCATTGGCCATGGCTACATACCTAGTAGCAGACATCGGTGCCGACTGTAGTGTGTACCCCCGAATGGCGTACTGGCCATGCCCTCACACCTAGCGGTCGCGAAGGGGTAACATACATGCACATGGGGTATCATCACAGACGGGCGCGGTGTGCACTGTACTGTGTGTCCATCTACACAGCTGCTTACTGGGCATGCTCAGACACTTAGAATCTGCACAGTGCAGACATGCATATACATGGGGTGGAATCATGGAAGGGCAGATTGTGGACCGTCGTGTGTGTCCACCCACACAACAGCAACCCGGCCATGCCACAGACGTGGCAGTTGCAAAGGGGAAACAGACATGCACATGGGGTATCAACGCAGACGGGCGCGGTGTGCACTGTACTGTGTGTCCATCTACACAGCTGCTTACTGGGCATGCTCAGACACTTAGATTCTGCACAGTGCAGACATGCATACACATGGGGTGAAATCATGGAAGGCAGATTGTGGACCGTCGTGTGTGTCCACCCACACAACAGCAACCCGGGCATGCTCACACACTTAGTATGTGCTACGCGCCGTCCGGCATGCAGACGGAGTGCACACACCGCAAGTCACGGACAGGTAAACCCGTACACACGCACAGGGTGGACACAAATGCAGTTACACGTACACACACAGATGACAGCACAGGTGTCATGGGTGCAGGCTGAACATGTACACACTGCAGTGAACACTGTAGCTGCCATGCCAGCACCATGTCATCGGTGCAGCAGTATGCCTCACGGTCCAGCAACAGCATGTGACATATGTCCACAAGTCTATGTGGCGGTGTACGTCCGTCATGCAGAGTACACATGTACTATCAATGATCCCACAGGTGTGATGTAGTCCACCCATATCGGTATACATGGACAGGTGTGCTCCACACATACCACGGGCCTGACACAGATATGATACATGACTGCAGCTGTACCACAGTGAAACAAAGTCCGGATATGTCATATATGTGATTGCCTGGCTGTGTGCATGGACTGCACACAGGACACATACGAAGCCTGTGATGTACCACATGCATAACACTGGCGTACGCGGTAATACACACACGAATGGAAGGTGGACACATGTCTGTGGTATGCACCCCCTACAGGGTGTAGCGGTGTTGACTGGGACACATACCCTTGTACAGTTGCCTGTGACAGCTGTGATACCATACCACAGTCCATGTTCCATGTATGTCGACACACATGTCACAACATAGCAATGCATACACACATGGCAATAGGGGATACATGTGACACGTGTACTGTGCACGGTGCAGCCATGCATGAGTGGTGTCCGATGTCCATAACACAGTTGCAACCCCCTACCACATGCATACCCATCATGGGAGCTGTCATATGGTGGCATAGTAACAGCATGCATGGCGGTATGTGTGTACACCATGTGTTTAAACACCTGTCCACATGCATGTGTGCAGGTGCTGGTCACAGGTGTGTCACACACCATCCTACCGTGCCATGTGCATACAGTCTGCTATGTCGCCTTTACATGACAGCGCTGCCATAATGCATACCCATCGGCCATGTGTCATCGACCATATGTCACATGGCCACTGTAACCCCTACCACCTCCCAAGTGCATATATTGGCACAGCTGCCAGATACAGTGGTGGTACGCAGGATGCACTACATACTGCTGCACGCCTGCACATATCCCATATAGTGGGTGTGGCATTCCTAGCACCAACATGTGTGCAGGAATGTGTGCCCATGTATGCCACAGATCGGGGGAACTATGTGCCACATGCCACACATCATTGTACACCATGGTAGAGATCTGTACATACCTCAGTGTGGGGTGCATGGATGTGGATGGTGCAGTACATGCAACACGCCGTCCTCCGTAGACATGTATGGTCACCACCATGTCAGTGTGTCAACATGTGTGTATGTCTGCTGCCTGTTGTGAGGGTGTATGCCGATATAGTGTTGTGACTGGACACTAACCACACAGGGTGACCATCCCGTACTGGTGCTGCATTGTACAGCCCTGTCAATGCCATACTTGTGAGCCTTACTGGCCACCTGTGCAAGACCGCCCCTGTGACATGGCGTGGGTGCATTGTAATGTGAGGGTGCTGACCACACAGGCAGGTGTCCCCATCTGCACACAATGGGGTGTGTGCCATAGTGGTGTATGCCCCGCGATTGCGGACATATTCCTGTACCGGTACAGCATCCAACTGCTGCACACCGTGCACCACAGCTGACAGGTGACACCTGCGGTCAGTTGCCAGCACACTGTGTATGACACCTGCAGAATGTCACCATACCTGTACTGTGTCATGCCATGTATGTGATGTCTCTGTCCACCGTAGCCTGTGGCACCGACCACAGGCATCAGGTGCAGTATATGTGTGGACATGTGCGTCATGTACCGTGTAAGCAACGTTACACTATATCTGGCTCCGTGCTCCGCAGGTTTACATGTAGAACCTCTCTTCTTGCAATCTCAACTGTCTTTTCTCTATCACAAAAGCTCTGCACCTGCTCCCATAGTATTCCTACATAGGTAAAGTACATGTATACTAGATGGAGTACTACACTAGCCTAGAATCCCCTTGAGTACCCACTTCCCTATAGGTTCCTCCTGACCCAGTTATACAGCAAATGTATTCACGTTCTCTGGCATGTCGAAGGGTCAATTACTAGCGACCTCTCCTGTTCAGATGGTGAATCTGGGCGTCCTGGGCAATGTTACAGGTGCCTCATGGACACGGACAAGCCGCACCTCCCCCACTAAACATAATACATGTGAGAGATGCAACTATATAGCCAGACAGGGGGCTGAGCTCTCTCAAACCATGACCGGCAAGACCAAATGGGAGGGGAAGGACACCATGCACACCACAAACCCAGTGTCACATGTAACTATCACAAATGCTAAACAAACACATAAACACACTAAGACATACTTGGAGGCACTGTTAAAACATGTAACGAACCTAACGAGGCCTCTGAAGCAGACACCCAAGCAACTGCCTCCACAAGACATAGGACATGCAACACATAGTTCTCAACGTCAGTGTGCTAAACAGTCACAGCCCCAAAGGCCACACAAAATGCCAGACACACTTGTAATGGGTGACGCCACAGTCAGACACACCGACGTCCCACCCACCAGACTGAACAAGGGAATGATCACAGTAGGCTGCCTGTCGGGCGCTGGAATCCGCCACATAACACACGCACTCAGGTCACTCCGCAGCATGTACAAGTATGACGCGGTCATTGTCCATGCTGTTGTCAACGACCGGAGCAATACCACTCTGGGATACATGAAAGGAGACATAGAGGGGCTCTCAGATTCTGTAGCCCAGGCCAGCATGTCCCTGACCCTGGGCAGTATCCCACCCTCATCAAGTATGATGCCACTATACTGGCTCCAAATGATCACCCTTGATAATGTGCCTGGTTACCGGTGTCAGTCTGAGGGGATCCAAATCCCTCTTGCCTGGGATGACATGCTTGGCACGCCACGCCCATTCGCAAGGGATGGCTCACACCTGTCGCCCCTGGTCTTCAAGAGTTTGGCTAAGGCTCCTGCCACCCCCACAGTGCCCACTGCAGGCAAGGCTGGAATGATAAACCTACCACCCTAGACTACAAACCTGGAGAAAAGAAAGGGTAATACTGCTCAGTGCCAGTAGTCTATGCCCAAGCTGCAC
The DNA here is from genome assembly GCF_019279795.1 of Protopterus annectens. Classification (NCBI taxonomy): domain Eukaryota; kingdom Metazoa; phylum Chordata; order Ceratodontiformes; family Protopteridae; genus Protopterus; species Protopterus annectens. Next base: position 1,340,716,044 of record NC_056735.1, on the reverse strand, counting down.
GCCCTCAAATGCCCTCCTCAGTATGGAGGACATCAATGTCAGTGCTGTGACTGAAACATTGTTCAGGGCTCCTGAGAGCACCCCAGCACTATCAGGTCATACCTCATATCACACGTTCAGGACCATAACCCGGACCGAACACAGAAGGAAGGGAGTCTCCATTTCCATGAAGGATACCCACACCTCCAGGTTGGCAGAAATGCACGTAGCAGCGGGGACCATCCAGGTGCAATTAACCATGGGTAGGACTGCCCTACAGTTTGTTGCATGCTACAGACCACCCTCCCAAACCCAGGATACCCGCACAGCCTTCCTGAAGACACTGGGGAGTATGAATGCTCTCACAACACCATCATATTGGGTGACATCAACCACCCATACATAGACTGGGAACATTACCCAGGACACAACACCCTACACCAAAGGTTCCAGGTGTTCATACACCCAAATGCTGTGGAACAACCATGCACCATACCCACAAGGGGAGGAACTATACTAGTCCTGATCATCACACATGGGGACAACATGCTCCACACAGGATGTACATCCCTCAATGGTGAGGTCAGACCATATAGTGAACTCACTGGAGATCCGCATCCTGCACCCAACACCGGCAAGGGAGACCACAGTGAAGACCTCTCCACAGCGAACCCCACATGTCATACGACTGGTGTGGTACCCTACAAGGCCTCCATGCCAGTGGTAAACACAGGCCACGCTGCTGAAACCCTTAAAAATGCCTTCTATGAGCACCCCCAGGAATGTCTGGATCAAGCGATCCCTGATAACATCAGGACCTTGTCCACCAAAGGCAGGCACATGGTCTGGTGGACCCCAGCCATTAACAAACCGTACAACAAGAGGTGAAAGCTACTACATGACAGAGCAATATCACTACCAGGGAAGGCATCACTGATTAATACTGGCGTTAACATACGATCACTCATACAATCATCCAAGGCCACCTGTGGGACTGGACTTGCAAAGGACACATAAGACAACCATAAGGCCTTCCTTAGCTATGGTAGGAACATGGGTGGAAGCACACAGTTATGCTCGGAATTAGTCCAGAATGGTACAATGATCACTGAACCCACAGACATTGCCAACAAACTGGCAGACAGGTTCCGTGCATACATCTACCCCCCCCCAAGAGGGGATGTATCTATCCCACCAGAGTCTAGCCTCCCAAACATCTCGAATGCCCAGGTGAGAGCTGATATCTGTAAAGCAGTGAACACAACATCAATGGGACCAGATGGTGTCCCCGGCTGTGTGCTACACAACCTCAATGAGGGCCTCACCCCGCACATAAGGCTGCTGTTTAATCTTAGCCTTACTACAGGCTACGTACCCGATGGATGGCATATGGCAACTGTGGTCCCACTCCACCAAGGTAGTGCTCCCATGGACTCTGTACATCCCTGCCCTATAAGCTTGACAAGCCTTGTCTGCAAAGCTATGGAGGGGTCCATAATGGAGCCCATAAATAAAGACATTGGGGAACGACAAATACTGGAACATACCCACATCGGCTTAGTCAAGGGCAGCTCCTGCCTCCCGAACCTGGTCGACCTGTTTGGAGGAGTCACTAAGGCCATTGATGGGGGTACGTCAGTTTGGACAGACTACCGTGACCTGGCAACAGCGTTCGAACCACACTCCACATGGGCATCATAGAAAGGCTCACCAGCATAGATGTAGAGACATATGTCACACGATGGTTTGCCAACCGGATGGAGGTCAAAACCCACAGGGTTAGTGTTCCTGGTGCCATGTCAGACTCCAAGCTGGTCCCGAGTGGTGGCCCACAGGGCTCAGTCCTGGGCCCCCTCCTGTTCGGCATTCAACATTCTTATGTGCTTGCAAACATAGGGGGATTGTGGCAGACAAGGTATGCAGATGACTGCAAACTGGCCACCATACTCAACACCCCATCAGACACGGACATCCACCTGAGGTCTCATAGAAATGGATAACTGGTGCCAGAGCCATGGCCTGAAGCTACATGCCAGGGAAGGTATAGACCTACCCTTTGGGAAAGACATGTTCACCCCGAATTACCACATAGGTGGTAATCCATTAAACATGGTGGACGTGATCAGGGACATGGGTACCAAACCTGTCGGTAGCCTCTCTTGACACTCGCATTGCCAATGTGGTTGGGAAGACATTCCACTGTGCCCACCTGGTCATGAAGGAATTCACATCCACATCAGGGGAGGTCATTGTACCCCTGTACTCTTCACGCATCAGACCAATGATTGGGTACAATGCCACATTTGGAATGTACCTAACCTGACACCTGCAGCACTCGGAAGGACCTCAAATGTTCCACAACACAGGGATAAAGGTGCTGAAACATATGTCACACGCTGCCCGACTGAGGGGACTCCGGCTGTATACCTTCCCATACCGTCTGCTCCGAGGTGATCTGTGCCTGACATACACGGCCATGTCCGACCTGGGTGTCATGGACATGTTCCACCTCTTAGGATCCAAACAACCACGGGCACGGGAGCAACTGACAGAAACCTCAACACGGACATAAATAGGACATGCTGGAGGGACAGGTTCATCGCCCAGAGACTCCCTACACCATGGAACAGATTCCCAGCCCTTGTGAAGCAGAGCCCCTCACTGACTCTGTCCAAGAGTAATCCTGACATGTGGATGGGAGATCGTAGGTATGCCCCAGGCATCATCTCTGTGTCACTGCTGGACAGAGGGACAGCAGACCAATGGATATAGTATCCTCATCCTAAGGGGTGGTGAAAGCCACACACACTCTGGCTAGGCTTACACATGCCATAGGGCACATAGCCTGTTATGTACCTATGCACCAATGTACCTATGTAGGTGTCCAGGCAGGTTGCGGGTACCTGTGGTATGCTGATATTGCCAGATGTGCCTGTGGGTAACCCACAGCTACACGTGGGGGACTGATAACAGTGCTCCCAGTAGGCACATGCAAGTACACCATATGAGGCATACAGGTTAACAGAACCAACATGGTGCTACACATGTAACCGTCACACATACCGTGTACACAGCTCAATGTATGCTGCACCTGCACTACATGGTATGTCTGCTGCATGATGATAGTACACAACCCACGTCACATATGCACCTGTCACTTGTCATACACAACCACTGCAACATACACATCACACACTATGCGTACACAGGTATCACATACACCTCTCACTATCTTGTCCACCCTGTGCATCAGAATATATTTGCATAACTGTGCACCAATGGTGTGGATGACAGTGATGCGGCAGAGGCTTCATCATATGCACAGGGTGATATGTGTGCCAGGGGCATAGGCTGTACCAATGGATGACATCATGTGTGTGTGTAAGGGCCAGTGCATTTACTGGGCATGACTGTGCAGAATGCATGTGGATGTGGTGGAGCCCTACAGTTGTGTCTGCTGTGTGTGGGTATGTGTGTACACAGTTCAGCCATCTGTGATGCCTACACGGGGTATACTTGGCAGCCCCAGACTGTACAGTGCAGGTTGTACGGCTCACTGTGTCTGTCTGCGGCCACGTGACCCGTGCCTGCCTGGGGTCACACGGGCACTACCGGGTAGAGGTATGGAATGGCCACTCTCTGATGACACATGTCCACTGGAACCGTGTCCATGCTGGGACCAGCCAGGGCCATGTCCATGTGGCCTGCTGTGTCCTGGTGTGGTTGGTGTAGCACCAGCTGCACTGCTGCTGCTACCGGCACTGTGTGAGTGGGCATGAGAGGTGGCACACACACGTCAACCTACACTAGGTGGTGTTGCTGGCCTACGGCCATGTGTCCTACGCCTCACCCCTACCAGGTGTTCCAGCACAGACAGCTCACGCTCGCGGATTGACATGCCTCGGTCGAGGATTCCAACCATCTCACCTAATCGCCTATCCAGAACATTAGCAATCTGCTGTTGAGCATTCGCCAATGACTGGATGTTCTCATTTAGGGAATGGATTGCGGCCCTCTGCAGCCTCTGCCCTTCTTGGTTCTGCCGTTCAGCATGTGCCTGTGCCGCCATTACAGTCTGGAACATGCGTCTGGTGATACCAGCTGCTGCACCCTGTACAGCAGTTGCATGTCTGCCAGAGGTCCTCCTATGAGCAGCACCAGCCACATGCCTGTGTGGCACATCACCAGTCATTACACTGGCAACATGGTGTGTACCCACACCTTCTGTAGCCACCACACATTCCTGCTCAATGCCAACAGATGCTGACTGTCCTTCCTCTATGGGCAATGGTGATGTGGTATGTGTCGGCATCAGAACCATGTGCGGAGATGAAGGGGACATAGGTGGGATGGTAACCAATGGCACAGCTTCTTCCCCTGACAACCCTGCCTGTGCCTCATGCATATGGTCATCACCGCTAGTATCTGTGGGGATACTAGCATCAGATGGACCGCAGGAGGGGAACGGACCTACACCACGTGTGAATACAAAGACATACTGTAAGATACATTACACACACGCAGACACACGCAGACATACACACGCAGACACACACACAGACACACACACACACACAGACACACACACGCATGCAGACACACACACGCAGACACACACGCATGCTGACACACACATGCAGACACACACACACGCAGACACATCATGCATGTGATATTGCAGATGGCATGCAGCATTCCCACACCACAGCTCAGTGAATGCAGGCCAGACATTAATAGTGGTAGTATGCATACTGCCATGGGGTGCACACTACATCAAGCAGGTGTCATTTCAGTAGGCATGCAGTACACACATTCATGGTAGTTTGCATGCATCACCGTGATACACTGTGTGGCCACAGGCAGGTTAACAGTACACATGGCTGGTGTCACTTTGACATGTACTCCGCCAACAAGTGCGATAACATGTGGACATGTGACAATGGTGTCCCACCACATGCACCGCATCATACTGGACGTCACAGTGCAGTGTTATGTGTACAGGCTACAGATAGAATGCATGTGTAACAAAGATGTCTGTGCAGGTGTGGTTGGTGTGAGCCGTGTACATAGCTATACAGTGGGGAGTACAGGCACTGTGCCACTGCATGGCAGCAGGACACAGGTATGTTTCAGTGCGATGCATAACATGGATGCATTGCATTGCCATGTCTGCAACACAGTCATGCTGTTCCACAGCACGTATATGGTAGACATTGGTGGCACCTCCAGTGGCTGCAGACAGGCATTCCGGTTGTCTGGTGTACCACATCAAATGTACAGGTGGTCCAGTACAGCTATGATCGCACTATGTGTGGACAATGTGCAATGGTGTCTATCCACTCCAGATGTACTGTGTGGCAACATGCCTGTAGGTATCACCCATGGCCATGTTTGACTGGGTCATGGACAATTGTGTGTGATGGGCATCGTGTACCCATCCCTGTGGTGGCCCATGTGACATACACCCATACAAGTCGGAGGTGTCACAATCCAGAGGGCTATGCATACAGTGTGGATGTCTGCTATGTCAGGCGTAGGTCATGTCATGGTGTGACAATATTGCAGACAGAACACCACGTGCGTGGGACATGTCATGTGCCATGTCACAACGTGCACACAATGCAGGGGCATATGTCACACTGGTAACACCTGTGTGCTGGCCAGATCACAGCTCACTATGTGGTACTGTGTGCGTACCACAAATGGCATTCCAATGCATACTACATATGCAGCCATTGTAGAACACCTCCACCATTGTATGCATAGCTGACTGCACATATCACAATCGACGGGTTCTGTGGTTTCATGCCGGTGTATACTAACGGTTGTATCTACTGTACATGGGTGGCGTGTGTGTCAGGTGGTGCAACCTGTATACCGTGACTGGAGCAGAACCCAGGTGTGCATGTCATACCTGGCCACATGGCGAATATCTATACACTGTAACATGCCTGTTACTAACAACAGTCTCACCTGCGACGGACCCATGGCTGTGCGACACGCCAGAGGTACCTGTATAGGGGCGACACAACAGTATAAACATTATCCATGACTGTAGCCACAGTAAGCACTGTGCATGTCACATCATGTACCTGTGTGGTAGCATGTGTTATGCACATGTCTGCAAACACAACATAGCATACTGTAGTATGCGGCTTGTGTGGCCATATATCTGGCGTGTGTTGGTACATTATGTGGTGTACTGTGACACCCACACCTACGTCAGTTATCATACACATATGCAAGACTGACTTACCAGGCAGCTCCAGGCTCGTTGGTTGGGAGACACCCACCTCCATGATGGCAGCGAGTGTTTCTGCATGATGTTCCCTGGGTGTCCCCAGACTGGCCAGGAGCTCCTCCGTGTGTGTGAGTGGGTGCTGGGTTGGTGGCCCACCACCTGTTCCACCTTGTTTTCTGGCGATTGCGGTGGCACGCTGTTTCACGTGCCGTATTAGGTCCGTGCAGTGTTGGCGTATCTGCTGGTAGGTGCGGTTGTTGCCACCCACGTCATTCACCCTCCTGCGCATATCCTGCCACAGGTCATCACGCTGCTGTGCTTGCTGTGGAACATGGCTGAATAGCAGGTCATAGTTGTCATGGAGCAACGGTATGATTACGTCATCCTCCTGGTGGCTGAAGGCTGGCAGCCGTGAACGTGGCATTATCTGTAAGACATAATGATGGTGACAGGTCACATTTACACTGATGTACTGGCATACCGCTGGACATACATTGCTATGACATGTACGACATCTGCACAGTAATCTCTGCAATGCATCATGGCACTGACACAGCTGACGTGTTGCTGTCACACCGTTAAGCAGCGGGTATCATATCATATCTGTGTGTCAACTCATCACACTGTACACACACCATGTTGATGGTAACCTGCTGTGGACATGTGTACCTGCCTGCACCTGTGTTCATACCAGTTGGCATGTGTCCCAATGTGCACACAGTTCTACTCTTCACCTGGATGCTGTGTATATGTCACTAGGCATCACGGACGCAGCCATTATGGACGTCAGCGGTGGCACTGCACACATACACGTGGACACCTGTACATGCATTTGTTGTGCCACGTACATCTACACAGCACTGTACAGATGCTGGACAACCTGCCACGGCTCACCTGCATTGCACATGTGATACACATGGGACATTGTGTAATCATATGACATTAGCAGGGATGGTCATACATAGCATGTGCGCGCGCACGTTGTACATGCCAACACACAGCACCTGTGACACCACAAGGTGCATCAGTGCCACATTACTGCTCTGGACGGTTGATAATGCAAGTGCCATTTGGCCATCGCACCATGTATGACTGTGATAGCACATGCAGCCTTGCTGGACAGGGCTGCATGGTATGACAGGGTATGTCACATACATGGCACAGGGATGTGTCCCACCTGGGGGGTACTGATATTGGGAGGGTGGCTGTCCATTCCATATGTCATTGCTATGTGTATATGGAGATTACATATGTCTATCATCATGGTGTGGACAATGGCCTTCTGCAAGGTAGGCAGCATGCTGCTTGGTGGGGGTGTGTATGGTGCATGCTGGTATCGCACATCCATGCATACACATTACCCCTGACATGTGCTATGTGCTGTGATATTGTTCAACACAGTGCTGTATGTGCCCACACACTGATATCCCGTGCACATGGATGGTAGCCTGGCCTGACATGGGTACCACATATGTCTACATCCAGTGCCTGCTGCCACCGCCATGTCAGCAGGTGCACCACACAGCACCATCCCTCCCACAGGGACCGTGGTGTTGGGCACAGCATAGGTATCCATGTATGGGGACAGGGATGTTCACATAGCGGGGCACTGATGGTATCATCCATCGGACCATACACGTATGACGCACACCTCACACACCCAGCCCATTCAGTATGTTGTTCGCAACACTGACACAGCTATACTGCTAGGCCAGGGACATTCCCAGCCGTACATACTCAGATGCATGCACGTGTCTACACGGTAAACCTGTTCTACAGTAGCCAGCGGTGATGTGCTGTGCACATGTCAATGCTGCACATTGTGTTGGTGTCTGTCTGTCAACAGGCCAGTGGTGGAACACACAGGGGTATTAGTGATCGAATATGCATGCCACCCTGTACAGCTGTACTGCTAACATCTCAGGTGCTAATGTGTCATGGACATGCACACCTTACCCGGACAGGTGGTAGTGGGTTGCCACCCGTACCCATCTCCTCTTGTGGGTTGCTATGATCCAACACCCTCTTTGTATTGTATGTTCAGGCTATGCACCTGTGTGGGACATGTGGGCATGCAATGCACTACTGTGTACCTTTGCACCCATTGCACAACATGTCACACAGGTACACTGGCAGCCATACACTTCACAGCTTGATTACGGTACAACAGGTGTTGTACACATGTAACACATATCCTGTGGGACATGGTCATATGTACAGGCATGTCCAACAGTCACGTACCACTGCTACCCCTATATGACGGATATGCAGTACATGTGGCGGTACAGCAACTGTCACATGTAGTCATGCAATGCCCCCCTACCTACATGGCGTGGTACTGCCTGTGGGGATATGCGTCTGCATCCATGCTGTGCCCATAGCTGACAGTTGTACATCGATATGTGCAACATACCTCATTTGGTGTTCTCATGGGTGCATGTTCAACATGGTTCCGCATTGTTTGTGTCTGTCACACAGTCATTGTTGTACATAGTTTACATGCCAGCCATGGCTTACTGTATGTGATTCCATGTACTTTATTGGGATACCATCATTATACATTATAACAGCGTATTCCAGCCATCACATAGCCTTCCTAGATGACACTGTTAGCCAGCCAGTAGTAGGTGTTCCGCCATCTGCACATAGGTCACACAGTACGAGCGCAGCTGACACCCATTCTGGGGACAGGGTGCTGACAGCTGTGGATGGGTGTGATGCTGTCGACAACCATGACTGCACCTGATGGTCACATCTGGATGGGTAACATTCACAACACACACCTACCTTCACATAGTAACACATCATCTACAACAATGGACATTCCTGCCAGAACAATGTGTGCAGTATGTCTGTATGACCACTGTAGGCACCACTGGTGGCCCCCAGCATGGCAGCCAACAGCACCGATGTATATCCCGTGGAACCATGGGTTACACCATTCACAACACACCTGTCTCAGATGACCCTGTTGTGGATCACAGTGCAGTTCCACACATCATGTTACACTAGGCATCATGCACTGATATGTTGCGGACGTGTGACCAGCTGTGCAACTCAACATATGCACACGACACATCACCTGGTACAACATATCTCTCATACAACATGTTATTGTGACCGCCCTGTGATGGCATTACACAGGCTATGTGTACTGGGACATGTGATGGCTCACCGGTATATTCACCCTCTGGGTGTGTGTCTAGCCAAGTGTACAGTAGGCAGTGGTCTGAACACAGGGACACTGTACATTGACCTACTGTGTCACTGCAACTGTTGCCTATGCTCATACTGTACTTATACAGGCATGTGGTATCTGACCACTATGACAGTCCTGGTTGACCACACTGCTGTGGCACACATGACCTGCGGCCATCTGCCTGGGGTGTGGAGCACACATGTACATCTTCACATGCTATACTGCCTCTGTGGTGGTGTCACATGACTGTCTCCAGCAGGGCTGTAACAGGCAGGCACGGCATGGGGTCATGTGGGACAATGCTTGCACCTTCCACTGTGCTGCACACAAGCAAGGCACACACTAGTGCACCACTCACATTTATCTGCAGTGACTGGGACCTGCCTCCATGCTCTGCGCAGCACGCCTGCAAGTACAGATTGTACACAGATCGTACCTCCCAGGCACATACCTGGACTGCAACACACACAGGTGAGGGGATCCCACATCACACAGTGTTTTGCACACATCCTGGATATTTGCCGAATACAATGCATCATAGGTGCTCAATGTGCAGATACCCATGTTTATGACCGTTAGACACATTGTAACACGCAACAGAGTTTACATTGTACACCACAGGTTACATGCTGTCTGTGTTGTTATACTGTACATTGGGCCTCAGACAGCTGATACTGCCATGTGCTGACAGCAACCCACACTTCCCTAGAATGGACACCCATGTACCTACACATGCTTGAGGCATGCACTCCACCCAGCTGGATGACACATTACACAACACATACCATACCTACACTACCCTCAGCATGCACAATACCTCCATGTGTCTGGTGTGTTAAACCTGGGTTATCCCCCTTTGGTGGATGAACACATATGCTTCACGGCCCTGCTAGCCACACCCTGGACACCCATCACAGCATACACGGAACATGTGTACTACAGCCAGTACTACTGACGTCTGCTGACAGCAGTTGTTAATGGCATGACACCCCGGCAGATGGACAGTGTACATACATATGCTGACACATACCACAGTGCACTTCCATAGCATGTACACAATGGTAGGGACCATGCTATTCCACACAGAGACATGGCGGTACTGACCTTTTCACAGACGCCACGGTGGTGGTCATATTCCATGCACATCTGATGTATGGGCACATGTGCAGGCTGTTGCACGGTGGTGTATATTCACATGTGTGGGGTGCATCACTTGTCAGCCATGGTGGGTCCTCGTGGTCCATCACATGCTCCAAGGCTAGCTACCTACACATGACTGCCGCACATTGCAGTGTGGGGCCTCAGGCAGTGTGGTGGTATGTCTGTGTTGTTTGGCTACATCCACATTCAATGTCACATACAATAGTCACCCAGGCATTGCAGACTGAGATAATGTTGGCAACGTGCCAGGCGATGGTGTACTTACCAACAATACACACTCTCACTCACTACAGGGTTGCAATCCATACATGGACATCGTAGTGTCCCTGTGGACACATACATGGTACTGACATGCACACATTATGTCCTGGGACACTGGCCCGATGTCACCTTCCGATGTCCCTAGCTATTATGTCCCGCCAACCTGTTTGGTATGTGTCTCCACACCAGCCCACTGTATTCACTGTTAGCCTGTTGTCGGACATTGTGTACCTTGACTACCGCACAGCTGCATCTATCGCACTACCCATGGGTGGCACTGCATTGCACATGTGGGACTGCATTCGTACACCCATGACTGGACCGTTCTGTATGGCACTGGGGCACATCCTCACGAACGTGCTTCACGCACACACTGATGGCCTCCATGCCTTTCCTGGCACCCTTGTTGGGCTTCTGTGTGCCACAGCACACCACATACACATGCTGGCCACCTGTCGTACCATTGTATGGGTGGTTGGGGTGGTACAGAGGGCAACAAATCAGACGTTGTCCTCACATTGCCCTTCATCACCATTCCACGTTCTGGTATTGGCAATGTTCACATCCACCTGCACATCATACCCTGTGTCTCAGGATGTTATGTTAGTCTATATGACTCCTGGACAGGACACACAGTGGTGCAAGCATATCATACTACCTACTACATGTCAGGTACATATGGCATTACACAGTCCTCAGTCATGGGTCCCCTCATGTTCACTATTTGCTTACATACACAACATGCTGTCACAGAGTACAGTCCATGCCTAGATATCCCATATCTACATACCTGGCACCATTATAGCTCCACCAGCTCATACCGATAACAACCATATGGGTGTCAGTGTGGCAGATACATCATGTGGGTGTCATGGCATCAGGATGCATGACACATGGTGCATGCACATCACCTTTGCATAGCAACATTCACCCACTGACTATCACATGAATACTGGCCCCGTACATGCATATCACATTGTACATGGTTGCTGTACACACAAATACCCCACACGGTCCTGTGGTTACCGTATTCCACTGTGGCATGGATACACTTCTGCACACCTATCTGTACTGTGTGTGATGCTGGTACATAGGTAGCCATTGTACCTGTGGCATACACACATCTACACACGGTCAAGGGTACAATACCACATTCATAGTGTACCTTCCACAACGGCTATGACTTTACATGGCACAGCATTGTCATGCCACAATGTGTACCAGGCTCGGACAGTTTACATATGCGGCTGACAGACGGAAAACACGTCTGTACACATCTGCATACCACATACACAGGGGTGTCTTCTGCTCTGACACGGACCATGTCTTCTGCATTACTGATGCATATACTCCTCATACATGACAATTGCAGTGGGCAGTGTGAACGGACTGCTCATGGATATGTGCACACATGCCACACTGCATGGGCTGGGCTTCTGTGTTACTTCCGCAGACACAACACACACCAACTGTGGAACATAGGTCCTGTGCACATCCCACAGGGACACACAGTGGCACTGTTCATGTGATAGCTCCCTTGCTGTTTGAGTGACACGTAGTCATGGTACCACCACAGCAGCAGTACTGTGTAAACATGCAGTTGACACCTGCCTCTGCTGTTCACTGGACACTACCATGGGGAGGTGACACTACTGTGTACACTGCACATGTGTTTACACATGGACCTGCCAGACTTCATTGTTGCCCACAATGCACCTGCTACAGATCGTTTGGGCATGGTTACTTGGTGTTCCTTCCATTTCGGATGGCTATGATGCTACTACTCTGTCCCATACCTACAGGCCATATGTATCCTGTTATTGTACATACCAATAGGCAATACCTCCATTATGCATGATATGCCTGTGATACTGTGTATAATGTCTGTCATATCCACCATGACAGCTTTACATTACACATAGTTGACATAGTATCCCTACTGCAAGGCATACATGCACGTCAGGCGCACATTACGTATGACATCGACGGTATATGCCCATACACATGTGTGCTGTGACAGTATACATACATGTCCTATCCCCTGCTATGGCACTTCCTTGTTGGACATCCACTGCCAGCATCGGCGTGTGGTCTGGCATTGTTCTCTCTTATGCCCCCCTGTGGCAGCCCTTGTGGTGTCTCGGCTGTGTACATGATGTCCCACTGCTGTGCACACGGTGTCCACAGTCGTTGGTATGCTCAGCAGGATAGCACTACATAACCACCTTTCACCACTCTCTGCATTATGGACAAGTATCATTACTTACAAACACCATTCCCATACAGTACAGCTTCGTCATACACATCATGCATTACACACCCGTACATATCATGTGTTCTACATACCTTGTCGGTGTTTCGTTCTGTGTATCGGTATTCCTATTTATTACTCTTTCCGTTGTACACTGCTGGTTCGGTATGAGCATACGGTTTGAATATCCTGGGAGTCATCCTTATATCCGTCGATACCTGCAACATGTGGGTTCATCCCACCAATTGCTGTTCCTCAGTGTGTAATTGTGCGCATATCACCTGTGCTTCTACTCCATTCGGGCATTACGCATCGTAACTGGGGTATGGTTGGATTCCTCACCTGGGCGTTGGCTATTTGCCCTACCTTCGTGGAGATGGTCTGTATTGTGTTATGTTATGTGTAACTGCAGCCGCTATGTGTGGCGACAGGTACATTTCGCAGTGGTGTTAGCCGTGGATTGTGTGTGTTGGGTATGGTATTAGGTTCGACATGTGGGTGTCCCTGTCCTGACGGCGTCTGTTGATGGCGTTTTGCATTCGGATGTGTAACATAGCTGTTGTATTCCGTTAAACAACGCATGCAAGTATGCATCCGCTGTTGATTGTGTTTCCCACGCGAGATGTTGCGGTTATGCAGATGTCATTGACTGCCTGTATGTTTGTGCTGCTATTACGGCTTGTATCCCTTTAATATGTACGATGGGGGATATCGGAGGTTGTAGGTGACGGATACGGGTTGTGGGCCTTGCATCTCTACATACACGGTATGGTTGTCTGTGTGCTCCATCCCTGCCTGGGGAGTTGACAGTTAATTGTCTGTTGGTCTGGGAGTGTAGGTTGTGTTGTTGTCATGTGGTGTTGGTATCGCCTGCGTGTGTGCTTCATGCATGTATTCCTCCATCACATCTGTGGTATATCAGCGGTTGTTTGTACGTGACGACTATCCCTTGTCATTCTGTCCCAGATATTTACAGTCATTGTGGTCCTGTACTTGGGATGGCCTGTTTGCCAGTGGTTGCCACCTATTCAGGTGGGGATTGCTTGTTTGACACTTGTAGAACACACAGCGGTGTTTACGGGCCGATACGTGGCCACGGTCAGTACCGAGGTAGCACATACGTATTTCCGTGGTACATACCTATTGCTGTGTGACTTTGCCGACGTATCGTTTTACAATTAGCATATCGGTGTCATACATACAGTCATGATTAGTACATACGTCCTTTCCATTTCCTGTGGGGTATATTCCTGTGCTACATTCTGGGACATTGTCACTTTGCATCGTTATACATCGCCACACGCCTAGCCAGGGTGGGGCTCTCACTACTACTTTGGGACTACTGGTGTACATATGCCTGTGGCTAATGTACTGTATGTCTACACATATTATTCCACTCTGCCTCTAACATGGCACCAACATACACATATTACAGACACACACATTACACTCACACAGCGACACACACGGCACCCTCACCGCACACATACACATACCACGGCAGTCACGGGACGGTTGCACACAGTACCTGCGTGGGCGCATCACCGGCGGCGGTGTCTACCTCCCCTCATATCATCATAGTATTACCCGCATGTACTGTTACTGTACTGTGGCCTGGCGATCATTCCGACTCGTGGTTATGCATTTCGGTATGTTACCCTTTCCATGGTTGGCGGTATCCTCTTCTGTTAAACCTCCCGGATGCTCAGGTTGTCGTTTCACTATGTATACTATGTACAGATATCGCGTGTTACATCTCTGTCACCTTACATCCCTCTGATTCCCTGTCTTACCTGTAGTACTTATATGTATATGTGTACATATATTTCTATATATGTAATTATATCTATCTACATATATGTATATGCACATACATACATGTTTATATGTATACGCCTTGCGGTGAACGTGGTAGCATACAGCAACGCCGTCTGCTGTAGGACCCGTGTACGGTTCAGGTGTTGGCGTTCCATACTCCACTGGCTGTTGGGTGTACAGTGTTTGGGTGCTGCCTATGTTGGAGTCACACATGGGGCCACCCATACGGTACACTTTACGGGTGGTCATGTTTGTGTGCTGTCCATTTCACTGTGTGTGCAGGTAGGGAGGTGTTAGTCCATGGGGCCTACGCTGTCAGAGTATGTGCTATACGTTCCCTCTTTGCCAGGGCATAGGCATATTGGGTACACCTCCATCTGCCAACTGGGGCTGGCACAGTGTGTTCATGGTCCTGAACCCTCTGTGCTTGGACTGGCCTTGGCAGTTGTGGTGGGCTTTGTGGCCCTTCACCATTATGTCCCTGCAGCAGCTGCTTCCGCAGGATCATATTATGTAGCATGGCACATACTATGAATATGTGGGCACATGTGCCTGGAGAGTACTGCAGGGCTCCACCGGATGTATCCAAGCACCGGAACCGTGATTTCAGCATCCCAAACACACGCTATATGATTATTCTGGTTTGTGCGTGTGCCTCATTATGGCGTTCTTGCATGTGTGTGTGTGCATTTCTGATGGGAGTCATCATCCACGGCTCCAGTGCATAGCCAGCATCCCCCACAAGGTGGCCTTGTGGAATGTCCCCCCTGGCGAATACCTGGTACAGCTGTGAGGCATGCCAGATATGGGAGTCGTGGTAGCTTCCAGGGCTGCCAGCACACACATCCATGATAATGCCCTGCGCATTGCACATGACCTGGCAACTGATGGAGGGGAATCCCTTGCGGTTTATGTAGCGTCTACCCTGCTCCCCAGGTGGTGACTTGATTTGTATGTGCGTACAGTCTATCGCACCCAGTACCTCCGGGTATTGTGCCACATGGTGGAAGTGGCACATATTGCTAGCCAACTCCTGCAGAGATCTGGGGAAGTATATATGCTCATTGGCATGTGGTAACATGGCATCCAGAAACTGGTGTAGTACCCTGGATGCTGATGCCTGTGAGATGCCCATTATATCCCCAGTTGGCCTTTGAAAGGTACCTGTGGCCAGTATTCGCAAGCTTACACATACCTTTGTGTCCACTGGGATGGGCTCCCCTCTGTTGTTTCTTGTTCTCAGGCATGGCCGGCACAGCTCCACTATTTGCTGTAACGTGTCCCTATCCACCCTGTAACGCTCTACTATCTCCAGGTCTTGTAGCCCCTGGTAGGTTACCCTTGGTCTGAACACTCTCCTTCTCCTCTGAGGCCTACGGTAGTTGTCGGCACCCTCCTCCACAACACCGTCTGTCTCTAACATATGCTGATGGATCACGGCCACGGCAGCACCCAACATGTACATTTTAAAAGTTCCCTGTGTGTTTACACCTATGGTGTGGCGTTTGGGAATACACGGCTGTGTGTTGTGTGCATTCACACTTTATACTGTTGTGCTGTACACCTGGTGATGTCATAGGGTGTGTCTGTGCGGCTGTATCTGGGGATTATCTTCCATGTTTTACCGTTGGCACTGCAATGCTGTTGCCTTTGGTGTTGCATTACTCTTGCCTGCAATGGATTACCTTTCGACCTTCCCTTACTGTTTCTGCACGTTGCACCTACTATTTCCTGGCATGCATCCTGCAGAGCCCTGTCATGTGTAGTTTCTGGGACATGGCATATCGCGTTTTGTGTGCCGCCGCCATTATGCTGCCTGTCTGCTTGGCTCTGCTGTGTCAGGTCTTCACTCTTTGCAATCTGCTACCTCCCCTACTTTCTTTGCATTCATATGCCTCCCCTATCCCGTTTTGCAGGTTTCTGCATGCAGAGTTGTCAGCTGCCGCCGACTGGCCTTCGTGGGTCTATTAGTGTTGATTGCTCATTACTACTACAATTACACTGCTTCCGCATTTCCTCATATTCTCAATATCACCTTCCTGTTTCCGATGTTATTTGCGGGGCGAGCGTCACATGACTGGGTTAAGGGAACGTAGTCATCCTCGTGCACATGCACCTTTGCCCGCATTGTGTGCTCTCAGCTCAACTATTTCCCCACACACCGGTCCTGCAGCTGTGATGTGCAATGTACAGCCCAGGTTTGCTGAGCTCCAATGTGCTATCTCCTATAGTGGCACACCCCTCTGCAGGTGACATGTATTCCCTCTGAGCCACTCCTCGGTGTATTACCGCTGTGCCGTTTGGTACAGCCTTACCGGGCGGGGTTTTGCGATTCAGTATTATCTGGGTGATTTGCATGGCATTGACTACTAATTCATAGTTACCACGCCGAACACTGCCGCGAGTCCTTGGCAACTCTTGCACCGTGGTTGTGGCTTTCCATGCATACCATGGTGTATTGTGGCTGTGAAGCTGATGTGTATTACGCTGCTGTTTTATAACATTGTCATATTATTTCATTGTTTTGCACCTTCCGCAGACATGTCCTGGGGTTCTGCTGTGAGTTTCTGTGGACATACCATTTATGTTATTATTTACATGTTGTGCATGTTTTCTTTTGACATTCTCTGTGTCTTTCGCCATTGGCATATGGCAACAGTGTGATACCTGACGCTGACAGCCTTCTGTTACTCCTATGTTATGTTTGGGAAAATGTAAACCGTTTTTTTTGGTTTACATTGCCGTGGCCTTATGCTCGCGCCACTTCGTGGACTGCTATATGGCTACATCTGCATGGTGCAATATCGCACATCGGGTGTTTAGCATACGAACGCCGGAGGCGGCAGATCCGCGCACGCCGGTAGTGCACGTGGATTGGATCGTACCTGAATCGCCGGCGCCATATTTGGCGTTGTAACACCCACGCTATGCGTGTGCCTGGCGCAAGGTTCATGAATCCCGGGACATATATATATATATATATATATATATATATATATATATATATATATATATATATATATATATATATATATATGTATATATATGTATATATATATATATATATATATATATATATATATATATATATATATATATATATATATATATATATATATATATATATATATATATATATATATATGTATATATGTATATATATATATATATATATATATATATATATATATATATATATGTATATATATATATATATATATATATATATATATATATATATATATATGTATAATATATATATATATATATATATATATATATATATATATATATATATATATATATATATATATATATATATATATATATATGTGTGTATATATATATATATATATATATATATATATATATATATATATATATATATATATATATATATATATATATATGTATATATATATATATATATATATATATATATATATATATATATATATATATATATATATATATATATATATATATATATATATATATATATATATATATATATATATATATATATATATATATATATATATATATATATATATATATATATATATATATATATATATATATATATATATATATATATATATATATATATATATATATACACATATATATATATATATATATATATATATATATATATATATATATATATATATATATATATATACACATATACATACATACATAAAAAAACAGAAAAAATAAATATATGACCAAAGGCACTGTTAATAGGGAGGAAGGGGCCCAAACTAATTACCTCTTATAATTACTGATATCATCCCCTACTCCACAGTTGAACAGATCTGCCTTGCAATACAATAACCAACACTTGCAAGTCTCATACCCTGGACCCTACACAACATAGCAACAACACGTTAACAGTAATCCATCTCAGCTGTACGATGTCAGGCTAATATCAATAACATATAATGCAGAGCATTCTTTGTACCATAGGGAATATACAATGTGGAACCAGTAAATATTCCAATGATACATACGTACACTATATATATATATATATATATATATATATATATATATATATATATATATATATATATATATATATATATATATATATATATATGTATGTGTGTGTATACACATACATACACATATACATATATTACTACTTATAGATATGTAGAGGGTGCACAGCATATCAAACAGGCAGTATTCCTACTGTTGCCACATTTTAAAGACAATTATTGCATGAAAGATATACCCATAGACAAGTCAAAGGATATGACACCACACACAAGTTTGCATACATAGAAATGTTTATTTCTGTACTATTTCAGTTGTATATGCCATTTCAGATAGCATTTAGGTGTTTGAAATACATAATAACTGAGTAATGCAACTCTCAAACAAAACATTTGATACGGTAATCTGAAAGCATAACATATGTTGCTGTTCAAGCCAAGGCCTTCAAGTAGTACAACAGTAAAAAAAAAAACTTGCCTGGAAGATAAGAATCAGTCAACACTAATTAATTAGAGATGTAGTTCAGCAGCCTCCAATTACACTCTGTACTCAACCCCTAGGGGGAATAGAATTAAGTTGTCACAATGCAAATGTATCTGTTACGTAACAATGCTTAACTTAAAACATCACTATCACACTGACAAACAGAACTGTCTGTAAGACAGTAAGCACTAGCCCACCACTGTTCCCATGGTGAAATGCATGAAAATGTACAGCCATATACCTTCATGTGTCTTACTACTGATATCCCTCACATGTAACAGTCTAGGTTAAAAACAGTGCATACCCATTTCTCATAAAATGACTTACAAGGGCATATAACAGTCTCACATACACTGACCTCTGGACTGTACAAGGTCACACACGTTTTGTCCAGCTGTAGCCCTCATATATATGGACGCTACCCCACATTTTATGTGGGAGTCCACAGCATCACTAGAATGATAGTTGGTTCTGAAATTCCAGATAGGAATGCCAGCACTAAATAATGATAGGCACTACTTAGCAACCTCTTACTGCATGACATATGGACAAAGCCTGGTATATAGGTGGAGGACAGAGGCTGGAACACAGGGTCATATTTGCAATTTTCTGTTATACACTGTGAGAGTTGCTGGTGTTACAGGATGGGTTCCAACATACTCTTACTCAGCAATATGAAGTCAGAAACACAAATGGATGTAGCCATGTACTGATAGCACTCAAAATGAGAATGCCACTGATATATCAGAGACAAGACCTGTGTGGTGAACAGACAAAAACATAACAGCCAGTCCTCTGGCCATCATGTGGAAAGACCCAGAGTTGACAGCTATGCAGACAGACTGCATTCCATGCAAATCTAGTATGTACATACAAACCCTGTAAACCTAGCAGTATTCAATGCATATAACACCACACAACACCATCACATAGTCCCACTAAACCTACACCACCAAAATCCACACATAGAAACACAAAAACATTCACAGAGGCTCTCAATAATAATCTGCTCAAGCAACAGAGACCTCCAAAGCAGAAAAGCAAGCAACCTCCACTCCCCCAACACAATCCAAATGACACATAGCCCACAGACTCAGTATGCCAATAAACCACAGCTAATAAGGCAAAACTATGTACCCAACACACTACTCATAGGTGACTCTATAGTCAGGCACACTGATGTCCCACTCACCAGGTTAAACAAGGAGAAGGTTACTGTCAGCTGCCTGTTGGGTGCCAGGCTCTGCCACATAACCCATGCATTCAGGTAACTCCACAACAAGTACAAATATGACTCTGTCATTGTCCGTTTTGGTGTGAATGACCTGTGATGCACCTCCATGGACTACATGAAAAGAGACATGGAAGAGCTCTCTGATCTTGTAGCCCAGGCAGGTATGACCCAAGCCCTGACTAGCATCCTGCCATCGCCCAGAATGATACTGCAGTATAAAGACAAAATGATTGACTACAAAAATTGGCTAAGCTTCCAGTATCATTCTAAGGGGATCCAGTATCTGTCTGCCTGGGGCAACATGGTTGACAGACCATGATGCTTTGCCAGAGATGGCTTGCTCCTGTCTCTCCTGGGATTCCGGATACTGGCTAGGGGTCTTGCCATCCCTATAGCGCCTTCTTTAGGTAAGGTTCAAATGACAAATTCACCATGGTAATAGGAACAGGCAAGCAAAAACTGAGGGTAATGCTATTCAATGCTGGAAGTCTAAATCTCAAAATGCACTCACTCAAGGCACTCCTTAAAATGGAGAACATCGATATCTGTGCAGTGACTGAGACCTGGGTCAAGGACCTAGAAAGCACCCATGCATTACCAGGCTACAACTCATACCACACTTTTCGGCCATCTAACCTGGACCAGAACACCAATGGTGGAGGTGTGCCCATATTCATTAAGGGTATCTACACCTCTAGGCTAGTTGCTCAGTATAATGCATCCAAGGTTATCCAAGAGCAACTAACTCTGGGCAAAACTGCAATCTAAGTTGTAGATTGCTACAGATCCCCCACCATGCCCCAGGATTCTCACTCCTCTTTTTCTGATATACTGGAAAATATTAGAGTTTAACCAAACACCCTAATAATGGGTGATTTCAACTACCCCACCATTAACTGGAAAAACTACTCATGTACCAAATCCTTCACTCAACGCTTTCTGGAATTCATAAATTCCAATGCCCTGGATCAACTTATCCAAACCCATACCAGGAGTAACAATATCCTAGACCTAGTCATTACCAACATGAGTGACCGGTGTTCCACACCTGAAGTCAACTCCTCGTTGGTCAGATCTGACCATAAGCTAATCATCCTAGATATCCGCATCCCGCCCCCACCCACCATTAAGAAAACCATGGTAAAGAATTTCTCCAAAGCCAACTTTATGCTTCTTAAGACAGAAGTGGCAAACTTCATGACACCCATGCAGATGGACAATACATTTACGGCTGCTGAATCCTACACAAATGCACTCCATAAGCACTTACATGAGTGCATGGATGGTGCTATCCCAAACAGAACCAATACACTATCCCCCAAAAAAAGGAAGCCAAGCTGGTGGTCCCCTGCCATAAGCAAACTCTACAACAGAAAGAAGAAACTGTTGCAAAAAAGAGTAAAATCCTATGAGTGGAGGAGCTCCCTGGTCAGCCTCAGTAAGAAGCTGAGATCCCTTATAAGATCCTCCAAAGCTAGCTATGAAAAAAAAATCAACACTGATTCTAAGGGCAAGCACAAAGCATTATATAGCTATGTCAAGAATCTCAATGGCAACACCCAGATCCGCTCTGAGTTACAGCACAACGGCATGATAATTTCAGAACCAACTGACATTGCCAACATCCTGGCAGATATGTTCAGTGCTAACTTTAGCCCCTCTCACCCACTAAAGAGCCCATATCTATACAGGAAGAATGCAGAGTCCCTGTAATCACATCTATGCAGGTAAAAGCTGCACTCTCTAAAACCAAGAACACAGCATCGAGGGGACCGGAGAACATCCCAGGCTGCATTTTACATGAACTTCAGAACTGGCTCCCCACCTAAGCACCATGTTCAATCATAGTCTCATGTCAGGCTTTGTGCCCACTGAATGGTGTACAGAAAGAGTTATCCCACTCCAAAAAGGGGGAGCCACCACTGATCTTGGAAACTATTGCCCTATTAGCCTGATGAGCCTGGTCTGCAAGGCCATGGAATGTATCATCATGGAACTCATAAACAAAGACATTGGTAACCTCCAAACTCTGGACCCCACCCAGTTCAGGTTTGTGAAAGGCAGATCATGCCTTCTGAACCTGATTGACTTCTTTGAGGCAGTCACCAAAACTGTAGATGAGGGTAAGGTGGTTCACACAGCCTATCTTGACCTCGCCAAGGCTTTTGACACCATCCCCCATTCTGGAATTATAGCTAAACTCACTAAACTAGGTATAAATCCCTACATCACAAGATGGGTTGCCAACTGGCTCACTGACAGAACCCACACTGTAAAAGTTGCAGACTCCAAATCTGACTTCAAACCAGTGACAAGTGGAGTACCACAGGGTTCAGTCCTGGAACCTCTCCTGTTTGGTATCTACTTCTCTGATGTACAGGCTAACACAGAAGGACTCTGGCTAATGAGGTTCACAGATGATTGCAAACTAGGAGCCATAGTTGAGTCCCCAAATGATGTGGACATCCTACAGAAGGGCCTCACTGAGACAGATACCTGGTGTCAGAGGCATGGCCTCAAGCTCAATGCCAAAAAGTGCATTGTTATCCCCTTTGGTAAAAACTCTGTACCCATGAACTACCACATAAACGGCAGTCTACTCAATGCCGAATGTGTGATAAGAGACCTTTGGACCCAGGTGGACAGTAGTCTCTCCTTTGAGAATCACATCACCACAGTAGTCAGGAAATCCTTCTATGTGGCACACCTCATCACAAAAGGGTTCTCATCCAGGAAAAAAGAAGTCATTGTTCCCCTCTACTCGGCACTCATTAGACCCATTATAGAGTACAACGCCCCTTTTGGAATGTACCTCACAAGACATCTGCAGCAGCTGGAAAGGCCACAGAAGTACCTCACAAAAAGGATTACTGGCCTCAAACAGATACCCTACACTGACCATCTCAAAAAACTCCAGCTTTACTCTGTAGCATATCACCTACTCCGAGGAGATCTGTGTCTAACATATAAAGCTATGTTAAACCCAGAGCTGTTAGACATGCTACACCTAAAGAAATCCCAATCCGTCCAAGCTACATGCTCTAGGGACCTAAACCTTGTCACCACAATAAACAGGACATGCTGGAGGGATTGATTTCTGTCCCAGAGACTTCCTATACTCTGGAAGAAGCTACCCATCTATGTCAAGCAAAGTTCCTCATTAGCACCCTTCAAGAAAATTCTTGACGAGTGGATGGGAAATAGGAAATACACCCCGGGGATCACCTCTGTGGCTCTGCTCGACAGGGGCACAGGAAATTAACTTTCTTGGGTGGCAAAAGCCAGGGAACCTTGTTGGCTAGGCTTACTTAGACCTTTGGGCTGATAGCCTAGTACCTACCTATGAACCTATGAACAACAATACTCACACTGTCCATAGATCTGGAACCTTATACAAATATGTAGTTGGCCTGTGTCTGCAAGTCCTGTTGTAAGAGGTATTCCTACCTGCTGTCTGTAACACCACTGCCCACACACAGGAAGGATGTCATCCATACAGTAAAGGTAAAGGGACAACACCCACATGATGTAGTAATTTATAGTAGTGGGTTGCCATGACAGTAGTAATTGGAAGTACTACACAGCTGGCTGCATGCAATTAGCAAGTGGTGAACACTGACTGGTGCAGAGACCATCACCTGATCATGAGCATCACCTACAATATCCATGCTGCAACCTATTCAAAGCAGCTCAATCCCTGTAGTGGAGAGAGAGAGAGAGAGAGAGAGAGAAATTAAAACTACAAACCAAACCAAAACAAATGTATATAAAACAAGGTGTCCCTAGAAGAGAGGACAATACTGCAACAGGTATGTGAAACATATATGCATGTAATTGAATGTAGTAATGTACTTGGTCTGTAATAATGGGATAGATGATGTGGAATGATTTATATGTGCCATCAAGACTTGTTGTAATGATGTCCTGCTGAACAACTGCTATGGACATAGCATCTAGCCCTGTGGGCAGTAGGCCATGCCTGTCAACTGTGCAGATCAGCACTGAATGACAAGATGTAAGCCATCATAGTGTGTGTTCTGTACCTCAAGACATGTATATTAGTGTGGCAAAAAAGGTGGTGGAAGTAATGAAGTTATGATAGACACATGAGTTTCAGAAACCACCACCTGCAGGACCGTCATGTTAATGTGAAATGTATCATGCACAAACATCATAGGTTTGTAATAGGCTTAACTGCAATCTGTCCTATGTATACCCCCCTAATGTTAGGCTGTGTCCACATGTGACACCCTTCTGATTTGTAGCAAGGCAGAACAGTACAGCTGTGGAGGAAGGAGAGTTAGAGAGTGTGGACCTAATGTTTGAATGTTTGAATGCACTCCATATATATATATATATATATATATATATATATATATATATATATATATATATTTATATATATATATATATATATATATATATATATATATATATATATATATATATATATACATATATATATATATATATATATATATATATAAATATATATATATATATATGGGGCTATATTAGAACATCGAACATTCAAAATTTTGAGTGTTCTAATATTAAAGCCTATAAATAGAAAATTTAAAACATCGAACATTCAGAACAGTGAATTTTTTCCTAGGGAAAAAATGTGCTGTTCCAAAACACGTACACACAACACAAGCACACCAAACAAACAGCAATCCACACACATACACCTAAACTCTTACACCTAACCCTACACTAAACTATAGATACACCACTAACAAAACACTTACCGTAACCCTAACCCTAAGGTCCATCAGTATCGCACAGTCACCTCACCCGCCCCTTAACCCAGACTCACCTACCCTGGTCTAACCCTCATGTCCACACAATCGCACACTTACCTGACCCCGCGCCCTAACCCTAACTCATCTAACCCGCCCTAACCTTCATGTCCACACAATCGCAGACTTACCTGAACCCGACCTGTAACTTTCCACCACAGAGTTGAAAATACCGAAGCAACAGAAACGGACAACAGAATTCTTTTCCTAGGAAAAAATTTGGTTTTCTGTTTCTTCAATATTTTCAGCGTTCGCTGAAAATGGGTTGATATTAGAACACTCGAAATTTTGAATATTCAGTGTTCTAATACAGACTATATATATATATATATATATATATATATATATATATATATATATATATATATACATATATATGTATATACACAAATGTATGTCTACAGATATACAAACACACACACACACACACACACACACACACACACACACACACACACATATATATATATATATATATATATATATATATATATATATATATATATATATATATATATATATATGTGTGTGTGTGTATACATTTATATATATATATATATATATATATATATATATATATATAAATATATATATATATATATATATATATATATATATATATATATATATATATATATATATATATATATATATATATATATATATATATATATATATATATATATATATATATATATATATATATATATATATATATATATATATATATATCCAAATGTATGGCTACAGATACACACACACACACACACACACACACACACACACACACACACACACACATATATATATATATATGTGTGTATGTATATACATTTATATTTATATATATATATATATATATATATATATATATATATATATATATATACATATATATAAAAATACATTTCCCCTACTGTAGAATGATAATGCTGCACAATATGTTTGAGGAAACATCACACATATCTATACACACATATATACACTAGTAAACGGGTGTGAAATTAACAGTTATGTCTGGTGTGAAATACATGTTGGGAACACATTGCCCTTGTTTGTGAAGGTGAGTTTGGTATGTTGGGGAAGGATAGTAGGTATATTTGGGGAGGTAGATTGGGTTGGAAGACAGAGAAGACAGCATACAGGGGTGGTATATGACATGTGGTTGGTAAACACCTTGGATGGTGAGTGGTGTTTCAGAAGTGAAAGCACATGAGCCCCCAAATGAAAACAGTGGGACCATGGTCCCCACCCATGAGTAGTTACAACTGCACGTTCATGGCCCTGAAGAGGCCTGAACTGGGGGGCTGAGCAGCAGGAGCATGCAAACCCTGTAATTGTATACCAAGGGCCTCAAGGTGGTGTAGCACATCCCCCAAGTCTCTGTGGAGCTTCGTATGCACTAGACCCTGGACCTGACTTCAGGTGACAGGATCCTGTCTGTTTGTGCTCCCGGGGAGGGGGGGACGAACACCATCACCTGAGGTGGATCCACCTGAAGGTAGTGCAGGAAAAGTAGATGTTAAGTTCCCGGGGTGGTACCAGATGTGCTGTGACTTGTTAACATGGCCAGATGAGGTGAGGGAGGTGGTTCTGCTGGGAACAGGCTTCCCAAACATGCTACTGTGAAACAGTTATAGAACATATGTGGGTAGTAATAGTCCACACAATCCAGGATTACTTCTAACAGCATTCATAGATAGCCCCATTAACACAAAACACCAGATTTAAAGAAGTCACATAGCAAACAGAACACATGCATATATGGAACCATAGTGGCCCTTTCAATGACATGCAGGTGACATTGCTAGCAACAGGCCACCAATGATAGTGTTTCAACATGGAACATGACTAGAAACACATTGCACTATTTGTTGTACAATACAATATATGTCCCAACAGTAGGTTTGCTGTAAACATACCCATTAAGTTGTGTGTTCAGATTATTGTTGCAGATATGGTGGGGGACAGAGATGTCAATTAACAACTATTATATCCTTGCAGTATGAGGTCCTCAGACCTTTTTTCCTCTTTATGTCTTTCAGGCACCATGTCTAGAGAGCATTTATCACTTTATTCCCCCCAAGAAAATGATGTCATAATCAACAACCTGGTACAGCACCACCACACCCTCTTTGGCCGTACAGCCCATGATCTGCAGGATTGGACCGCCCTGTGGAACGAGCTCGTCCACAGAGTAAATGATGTTGGTTTGCATAACTGGAGTTATGAGCAGGTCCGACATCGGTGCACTGACCTCATCTGCCATGCCCGTCAGTGTGCTGCTACAGTTAGGAGGGACCAGCTAGCCATGTGGGTGGTCATGCCATCCAGCCACCCCCTGACACATGCTGAGGAGCTCCTCGCCAGCCTCGGGGTGCCTGCCCACCAGCAAAGGTAAGACCCAGTGGATAGCATTGAGGAGGTGGGTGCTACCCACACAATGGACGAGGAGCGTGCAGGTAAGGCCACAGGGCACATCAGTAGACCACTGTTGCTTATCCATCTGCATCTGTAGAGTTTAATCATGCATATATGAGATAAAATATATATAGTCTGTTGCTGCATTGTAGTAATGAACAGATGTGCAGAATCTGCAGTATTGTGGGTTTGTACTGTTGATGTACTGAAATGCTGCTCCCACCCTGTACCAATGCCACAGGTATGGCTACTGACATCACATCTCTCACACAACTATGTAGGTCCCCCTGGTATACCTCTGCGGAAGCAGCCTGTAGCTGGTGAGTATGGTGTTGTTTGTTCAGGTCTGCCAATACACCGGCCATGTTATGGCCATGGTATTTGCCATGCACACATTTAACACACCTACCCATAATGCATGCTGTACATGTTCACTTATTGTTGCTGTTAACTGCACTGCATTACAGTGGTCACCACAGTGGCATATCTGAAGGGTATGTAAGAGTCCTGCAATATAACTAGCAACCTGTCATTGCAAGATGTGTGCACAGAGATGAACATAATGGTGGGACAAATGGCCTACGGTAGGAACATGTCTGAAACATCACCCTTATACAGTGCTGCAATAGTGTATATACCACTATTACAATGGCAACTGTTACAGAGCTACACAATGGCATATCACAATATCACATTCCACAACCCTTACAACCTGTAATGTGGTCCTAACATGAGCAATGAATGTGTAATATGGAATCCTATGTTAGGACAGCAAATATGGGGACTACATACCTTAACAAACACTGGAAGCATATGTGCACACACTCCAAATAACATATTGTGGAAGCAGCTTTTGAGGTACTGACAGCATTCACTCTTCATGAGTATGCACCTTCCAGCAAGTACAGGTCCTCAATGTCACACCAAGAAATGGTCTACTGTCCATGATGTATGTCCATCACATTTGCCCACTCACCTGCAACAGAGGCAGCCATGACTTGCACACATCTTACAAGCCATGGAATGGATCTCATACCCAACAGGTAGCACACAGGAGTGGGACATGTAGCCTTACCTCACCATTGCATATACCATGGCAAACAGTGCAGACAGTCATGTATGTGATGAGGAAGTAGGGGACAATATTAATGTAGAAAATAAACAGATGGCCATCCAAGACAGATGAAGACACATACTGCAAACTGGTCATGGAGGCTGCCTAGAAACACGTCACAACACTGAGAGAGTTGCAGAAATGTCTAGCAAGTACTGGCTGTTCAGTACCTGTGTCGACCATCACCTGGACTCTGCATAAGTGTGGCCTATGGGTTAGGGTAATCAGATGGGGCGTTTGTTCCACATGAAACATCAACCAGGGTTCTCTACAGGTAGCATATGCATAACATCAAAAGTCCCCCAAAGGCATGTGTTGCAATGTGTAATGGTGTACCAAGACCAAGTTTGAAACCTGTAGACAGTATCAATTAAGATACATGTGCTGCATAAGCAACACCTCCCTCCACCTCAGGCCCACCATCCCCATCTGTACCTTGCTGGTGCCAATGTACACCTGTATGTTTGCCATTCATTAGCAGGGACTAGGCTGGTACACATGATGTTCTGAATTTGGGACACTGCAAAATTACACTGATGTGTAGCCCATAGTTGTCAAGCATCTGCAAAAAGGCTGAGGATGGGGAGGAGTGTCATCCTGAAACACAACAGTGAACTGAAGCATACATCTAAAGCTCACTATGAATGGCTGTATCTGCACACAGTCAAGGTCATGAATTGTGGCAGACATACGCCTGACTCCACAGCAATAGTGAAGGCACTGTGTGACCTCCAAGGGCTGTGCATATGAGTTGTCCTTGCGATCTTGCAGAGTTGGGGGACATTTGTAGTGCAGAGTGACCAAATACTGGCAAGTGCAGATGGGCCATGCTAGTATACCCCTTCTAGGAATAGTGACTGCTGTAGTACAACTAACAGTTGGTGCAACAAACCCTCATGTCAAGGGTGTGCATACTTATGCACTCACATATTGTATGCATCTCAATCAGCATCTGCACAACTAACACATTTGTTTGATACTGCATTTGATTGCACAGGTCATATGTCACATATCAGGTTCATGTAATGTTAACATATGCAGTATTGTGGCCCCATGGCATATGAGGGAAGAGGGTGCCATGTCAGTAAGGGTGTGTACACTCCTCATAGCCACAGTAAGGTTTGAAGGTTGTCAGTGTAATTGCATTTTACTGGTCATACATGCACTGCTGATGATGAGATCTGCAAATCAGACATCAGGCATTCACTATTGACACCTGTCCACATGTCATCCCAGGGATGTGTCGGACAAACACATACGGGCTGTGAGCAGCAGAGCAAACATAACTGACACACACATATACTCATTCATCAATGGCATGTACACCTGTGAAATATGGTTCACAGTACATGCCAGGGTGCTGAACAGGTGCACAGCAATACTGTGTACATGGGTGCAGTGTGTTCCAGAGGAAGGGGCATCACCTGCTAACACAACTCATGCATCATAGAGATGTATAATGTTGGTAACAGGGATTGACTATAGCTACAGTGTATGATGTTGAGTGCCATATGTCATGCATGTTGACAAATAGGTAATGAGAGGTCTGTGTGTAATATCTTTGTGCAACCACACCTGTAAGTGTGTGTGTGTGTGTGTGTGTACAGTTAAGCAATGATGTATAGGTCTTAAAGTGCAATTCTTGTTTTCTCCTCACAGGTGGTGAGGTGGGTCAGGGTCACTCCTGCAGGCAAACTGATGTTAGTGTCCATACAGACTCTGACGATGATAGTTGTGGTGAGGCACAGGCAGGGTTGTTAGGGGCTGAAGCTGTGCCATCTTTTGACATCCCGCTGTTATCCACCCCATCCCCACACACAGTCACATTGCCTTTACATACCCCATCACTAGTGGCCATGGATGAGGGACAGTTGGCAGGTGGTGGCATGGGACAGGACAGTGTGGTGACTATGGCAAGTGTGTCTGGACACAGCAGCCATAGCCGGATGCCCGGCAAGGTACCACACAGGCAGATGTACAGGGGTGCTCATAGGAGGGCTGCTGGTCATCATGCCTCTGACAGAAGTGCCACAGCTGGTGTCAGCAGACACATGTTTCAGACCATCATGGAGGCGCAGGCATATATGGAGCATTATACCAGACAGGGTCTGAGACTCCAGAGGACTACTCATTCTGCTGTTATTTACAACATCTGGGATCTTGCAAGTGCTCACCGTTATTTTGCAGAGGTTATGGATAGACGGTTGGGTGAGATGGTGGGAATCCTCGACTGTGGAATGTCTGTGCTTGAGTATATAGTGGGAATACTGTGATGGCCATGTGGATGTAGGCCAGCAACACCAACAGGTGAAGGTCAACGTGGACGTGCAATAAGTCAGAGGCGATCATGTAGTGGCAGTACCAGCACCAGCACTGCAGGGGGGGCACTGTCCACACCACAACATAGCAGGCCGTGTGCACGTGGCCCTGGCTGGTCCCAAGAGGGACACGGATCCAGCGGACATATGTCATCATCAGGGGAGAAAACCATATCTTGGCTTGTACCTGGTAGTGCCCATGGAGCCCCTGACAGGCACAGTTCTCATATCCGTGGCCAGAGACAGTGAACTGCACACCCTGCCAGGTACAGTCTGCAGCTGTCTCACAAACCCCTGTATAGGGCAGCCACATGGCAGAACTGTGTGCATGCATATACAAACACATCATCAACACAGTTAGCACAACCCCATACATACATACACCACATCTGCACAGACCAATTAATAATAAAACCCCCTAACACACACACATGATGTCAAACATATGGCTCAGCCTAGGTCTCTGGCAAACCCACAACACACCCTGTGCATATGATGATACCTGTGCCACATCCCTGTCATCCATAACATTGATGCAGGGACAGGCTAATATGGTTCTGATGCACAGGGTGACTGTACTATGGTGTACAAATGTAATGCTGTGTAACATGTTTTCAGCACTAAAGTTTAATGCTTACATGTCAGGATGTGTAGCTGTCCAGCCATGATGCATTATATCTGTTATTAACACTGAGTTATTGTGGTCTCCATAATGTATTCAGTTTGTGTTGTAGGTGTCTTTGTGTCAATAGGATGTTGGTTTGCTGTTGTTTCCTACAAGGGGTATGGCACTGTGGTAACACCTTGACTGTGCCATATCCTGGGTACAGCTGAACACAAGTCACAGGTCTGTATAACAGTTACTGCATGTGCCACATGCCTGATAGATCTGAGGGGTGTATACAGGTGAGTGCATGGTGGCTGATGTCAGCATCCCTTCTGCAATGGATAATGGTAAGTGTACTGGGTGGTACACACCACATGCTTGTGTATAACACACACACAAACACAAAGGCTTTCGTGTTGATGCAATGCACAGAGAATACTGTTACACATGAATGTATGAACTTTTGCAGGGAACCCATTTTAGCCTATGTAATTCCACCAAGACAGAATAGGCACAACATCACATTGGGAAATAATCAGTCTGCTAGTTTATTGTCATTGACGATGGTACTGGAAGGGTATATGTCCCCTTCCCCAATGTAGTGCAATCCTCAACTTGGTAAACATAGGTGCGCTGGTGTGGGTGACACAGTTCTACCCTTTGGAGGGTGTGAGGTGGTGCAGAACCGCAGATAGTGTGATTGACAGCTACTTAAAGGGGCACTAGCTCAGATTTTTTGCTTGAGCAGTTTGTTTACATTTTAGCACTGTGCAAGTCACATGATCACCCAGAGGCAAGGTTTTCAAACTGCCTTCTTACCATACTGCAGGTCAGATTACACAAACTCTCAGCAGGGTTGGCTTTCTTAGAGGAAGTGTGAAAAGGTTACATTTCAAGTATGTCCTTTTCTGTTTACCTTCCCCCATCTGTGGCAATTAGATTAGCTGCAATCACTTCATTTCACTTGGCAAGATAACCTCTGTCTTGTCACACTCAGAACTGCTGTCTCTTTAGCACCAAATTGCTATGTACTTTACTATGTACTTGTTTTGATAAACTAGGTTGAATAATTATTCAGGCCTAGGCAGTAGTATTTCTGTTTCATGTTTGTTACTACAAATCTTTTTTCATGCACTGGCAATTATTTGACTCATGTCTTGCTGTTGGTGTTGCTTGCATTCATCTAGCTGCACTTTTATAATCAAACACATTTTTCCTCATTTTACAGCACAATTTTGCTTTGGCCGGTTGTGCTTGCAATAAAAACTATCCAGTGTATATATATATATATATATATATATATATATATATATATATATATATATATATATATATATATATATATATACACACACACATATATATATATATATTTATATATACACATATATATATATATATATATATATATATATATATATATATATATACATATCACATATATTCCCTGTTTATCTCCCAAAAATGACAGGCATCTTTGAAATGCAATCTAAGCACTGTTGTAAAGGTTTTTTTTTCTCATTAGCTCTTGCTGCATGTTATCCTTTAGACATCATACCATGACTATTTCTAGTGTTCAGATTGCATCAGCATGGTTTTCTTTTTTCACTTTGTTTCTACCATTTATTGTGCTTCAATGTTTTGAGCTCGTACACCTTTGTTGAAGGCTTGACAGAAGCGCAGTTAGTTTACACTCTCTAGCATTTCACAGCTGAGGCAAATGCAGTATATGCTTTTTTTCATATACTTTTTATTACCACTACTAGCATACTACCATGGTCCATTTTTTTATAAGACATTAAAAATGTCATGCTTTGACCAAAGTCTCATGCCCTTGGTCATCCTATATCTTGACTGGTTATAGTCGCTTTTTCTGTATGCATGTGCATATGTATGTATGTAACACATAATCTTTCTTTGCATTCTTGTGGTTATAATAAAATTGCCTCTACCTGTTTTACTGACTGGTTTGAAATTCAAGCATTTATGAATATCTATACCTTGTTTATATATTCTGAATATCTCATAACGCATGTATTTCTATTCACAATACACATACAGTGCACATTCCTGGTTTACAAGTGCACTGAAAGGTTACTAGTCTACTGTAATTCGATTGGTTTTCTCTAAGGGGCCCCGGCTGTGTCTCAGATTGTGTGCTGACCAGTCTACTTTCCCAGTTGCTGATACAATAATATTTCCTACCAAGTATTCATGTGTGTGTCTCAATATGTGCTTTATGTCTATCTCACTCTGTTTATATAACTGTATCTATCTATAAATATATATATAAAGGCCATTTCTCTGTGCTTTCCCCTATTAACCTGGTGAATTTGGGCTAGGCTAATGGCCCTGGAGAGTTTACAAGCTTGGCCCATAGGATTACCCTGACATCGTGCCACCCAACCTTGGTTACCAGTGCCTCTGTCAAGTAGAGCCACTGGAGTGATCCCCAGGGTGAATTTTCTATTTCCCATCTACTCATCAAGATTTCTCTTGAAGAGGGCCAGTGAGGTGCTCTGCATGACATGTATGGGAAGTCTATTCCAGAGCATGGGCAGTCTCTGAGTTATGAACCTGTCCCTCCAGCATGTTCTGTTGATTGTGGTTATGAGGTTGAGGTCTCTGGAGCATATGGTGCGGAAGGATTGGGATTTCTTTAGATGTAGCATTTCTAACAGAGCTGGGTTAGACATGCCTATGTAAGTCAAGCAGAGATTTGCCTGTAAGTAGACAATATGAGACAGAGAATAGTTGGGAGTTTTTTGAGTCTGTCCATATAGGACAAGTATTTAAGTCCTAGGATCCTCTTTGTGAGTTACTTTTGCAGCATCTCCAGTTGTTGCTGGTGTCTAGTGAGGTACATGCTAAATGTGGCATTGTACTTAATGACTGGTCTAATGAGGGAAGAGTAGAGGGAAACAATCACCTCCTTCTTCCTGGACGCAAAACCCTTAGTAATGAGATGTGCCACATAGAAGGACTTTCTTGACCACATTGGCAATGTGGTGGTCAAAAGAGAGGTTGTTATGTACACTGACAACCCTCTCCTCTTACCTCCCAACATTCAGACCTGTGAGAGAATCACTTATATATCCAAAGTGGAAGCCACGCACTCTCCACCCAAGACCGGAATAGCTGGTCATGAGGAGAAGGTCAACACTTGCACCACACCACACCACACCACATGGAACACATAGCCCTCCAGAACACACACCAGCACTGCCTTCACATAAAAACACAAACCACACATTCATCTTCACGTAGGCTCTCATTAAAAATCTATCCAAACAACAGAGACCTCCAAGGCAGAAACACACTTGACGACCACAATACAACACTAATCATGGATACATAACTCTCCTAAACAGTGTGCCAGTCAACCAAAGCCCCTAAGGCAAAACAGCATGCCCAATACACTAGTCATAGATGATGCGATAGTGAGGCACACTGATGTTCCACTCATTAGGGTGAATAAGGAGAAAGTAAGAGCTGCCTCTCAGGTGCCAGGATCCACCACATAATGCATGCACTCAGGTCCCTCAACAACAGGTACAAATATGACTCTGTCATTGTACATGTGGGTATGAATGACCTGAGAAGTACCTCCCTGGACTACATGAAAAGAGACATAGAGGAGCTCTCAGATTATGTAGCTCAGGCAGGTATGACCCTAGCCCTGAGCAGCCTCCTACCATCACCCAGAACGATGCCACAGTACAAGCAGAAAATGACTGGAGTTCAACAAATGGCTAAGTTTCTGGTGTCATTCTAAGGGGTTCCAGTATCTGTCTGCCTGGTATAATGTGACTGACACACCTCAATGCTCTGCCAGAGATGGCCTGCATCTGTCACCCCTGGGCTTCCGAATACTGGTCAAGGCTCTTGCCATCCCTATAGTGCCTTTTTTAGGTGGTGTTCCAAAGACCAAATTACCACTGCAACAGCTACAAACAAATGCAGTCTGAGGGTCATGCTGCTCACCACTAGAAGTCTAAATCTCAAAATGCACTCGCTCGAAGCACTCCTTAAAATGGAGAACATCGACATTTGGGCTGTAACAGAGACCTGGTTCAAGGCAGCAGAAAGAACCCCTGTACTACCAGGCAATAACTCATTCCACATCTTTTGGCATCAGAACTTGGACCAAAGCTCCAAAGACAGTGGCGTTTCCATATTCATAAAGGATGCGCACCTCCAGACTGGTAGCCCAACATAACACATCAGTGATACCTCAGGTGCAGCTAACATTGGGTAAGACAGTGATTCTGGTTGTAGCCTGCTATAGGTCCCCAACCATGTCCCAAGACTCACACTCCACATTTCTAAGCACCCTGGAGAATATTAGGGACCAACCTAACAATCTCATACTGGGCAACTTCAACTACCCCTCTATTAAATGGGAAAACTACTCATGTACCAATACACTTTCCCAACGTTTCCTGGAATTCATTAATTCCAATGTCCTGGACCAGCCTGTTTTTACCCCCTCTAGAGGTAGCAACATCCTTGACCTGGTCATTACCGACATGGACGACCACTGCTCTACACCAATAGTTAACTGCTCCCTGGTTAGATCCAACCACAAACTAATCACCTTGGATACCCACATCCCTCCACCTCCCACCCTCTGCAAAGGTAGCCACCATGTAAAACTTCTCCAAAGCTAACTTTGGGCTCCTAAAAACAGAGGTGGCTAACTTCACAGCACCCATGCAAACGGAGAACAGTTGCTAGACCACTGAATCATACACCAATGCACTGTATGAACATGTACACAAATCCATGTATCTCTCCATACCCAATAGAACCAAGATGCTCTCCTCCAAACAAAGGAAGCCAGTCTGGCAGTCCCTGCCATAAACAATCTTTACACATTGCCTCTATTGTACGCAAAGCTTTGTACATGGCCCACCTCAGAAATAAGAGTATTTCATCCAGGAACAAGGAGGTCATAACATCCCTGTACTTCTCCCTTATCAGACACATTATCAAGTACAATGCCCTCTTTGGCATGTATCTTGCCAAGCACATGCAGCAGCTGGAGAGACCTCAGAGGCTTCTGTCCAGGAAAATACTGGGTCTCAAACACCTATTCTATACTGATAGGCTAAAAGCCCTGTCCCTCTACTCAGGCTTATACAGACTGCTCAGAGGTGACCTGTGTCTGGCATACAAGGCCATCCTCAGACACAGCCTTAATGGAGTTTCTGCATATTCGTAAGTCAAACTCCACTTTCGCAACCCACAAGCAAGGCCTCAACCTGGTCTTTGACATTAATAGAACTTGGAGGGATAGATCTGTGTCCCAAAAACTCTCCCATCTGTGGATAGACTCCCTCATCATGTCAAGCAGAGTACCTCTCTAGTCCTCTTTAAGAGGAACCTGAACAACTGGATGGGAAAGAGAAAATACACCCCTGGGATCCCACCTGTGTCCTTGCTGGACCTGGGAAATAGGTGCTGACTTTGTGGAAACGTGAAAATTCCTTTTTGTTGTGATATCAAAAAATGAGACCACAATATATCATTTCAAAACTTTTCCCACCTTTAATGTGAACTATAACCTGTACAATTCAATTGAAAGACAAACAAATCTGTTAGGGAAAAAATATATTAAAAAAAAAAAAACAATAAGCTGGTTGCATAAGTGTGTGTGTTGTCTTTCGGCTTTTCCCAGTTAGGGGTTGCCACAGCGGATCTCCGGTCTGCTAATGATTGGCAGTGGATTTTTTTAGGGTGCCAAAGTGCCAGCTCAACAACCAACCTTCATGGAAGGCACACCCATTCACGCACACACCTACCTGCATGTCTTTAAATTCTTGTGACCATGGGGAGGACATGCAGACTCCACACAGAAGGCAAAGCAGCCGAGAATTGAACCATAGAGCCTCTTGCTGTGAGATGACAATGCTAACCTCTGTACCACCATGTGTGCAGACCCTTAAACGAATACTTTTTTGAAGCACCTTTCAATTTAATTACAGCATTCAGTCTTCTTGAGCAGCAGTCTTTCATCATGGCACATCTGGACTTGGTAATATTTGTCCACTCTTCCTTGCAAAAGCAGTCCAAATCTATCAGATTGCAAGAGCATCACTTGTGCACAACCAGTGGTGTATCTACGTTAGAAGTGCCCTGAGGCAAACTTTTCCTAGGTGCCCCAACACCCCCCCCCCCGGGAACCCAAGCCATCGAGATGACCGAAGCCAAATGGATGGAACAAAAACAATTTTCAACAGAATTAAGCTGCAGATTAATATATTTTTGACAAGTGGTAGTGATATTTATAGGAACAGCATGGGTAAGGACATTTTGCCTTCTTTCATCTTTCAAGCAGAGTCATAAAATGCCAAAATCCAGCATATTGTTAAAAGTCTGTCTTGGCATTCATTTTCAGTATCAAAAAAGAGTGCAGAAGATTTGGATCCACAGACCTTAAATGGAATAAAACATAATTTAACAAACCAACCTCATAAAAAGCTAAAAAAGTTCAATAATATCAGAAAGTCTATGCTAACTGTGCCTCTGCACAGTTATCCAGGCTAACCCTATGTTCACTTTAGAGCTGTCACCAAAAACAAAAATGCATCAAGGAGAAACTTGTTAAAATTCCCACCATCATAGCATCAAATTCCCGAACAATTTACCCTCTTGTGATCAAACTAGGAAGCCAAAATCTGAAAACAGCACAGGCTCATGGTTTCCATCTTTTGCTATGTTCTAACTCCATTCCAAATCTGTTTATGAACTCCACCATAATCCATCTGCCAAAGGCCGCATCCAGTAAGAAAACTAAAGACTACAGACCAGTAGGTAACCTAGATCCTCTAACCAAGTCCTTTGAAAAATTATAAACAAATTTGAAACAAACTCTTACTTGCATTTTAAAATATAACATCCGCACAAATAGACATCATGTATGCAAACCTCAGTGTAATATCTGTATCACCACATTCCTAACCAATACCATCTATTCAATCTTTGAAGAAGGCATACTCACATGTGCTATATGTATAGATTACAAAATGACATTTGAATGCGTGGACCATAACATTCTACTAAAAAGTCTAAATAAATTATTTTTTAGATGATGTATGTGCCTGTTTACAGAGTTCCTTACTAAACAAAACATTTTATATCTCTGGATTCCATTATCATAAACCATATGCCTATTATGGGAGATCTCAGGATCAGGGGTAATTATTTGCTTTTTTCACTACTAATCAATAGCCACCCTTCTAATCTATCTAAGTCATACTTTATGCTAAAGACTTTGTCATCACCAGAGTATCAGCAGTGCACTAACAAATCAATGTATTTCTCTAAAGTTTCTTCACACTATACTTGAATTGGATTTGCCCTAATAAAGTTGTGCCAAATACCAAACAATCCACAGTAAGGATATTTGGTAGAAATAGACAGTTGTCCTCAGCCCATACTCTCCACTTCCTTGACAGTCCTCACTGGCCACTACCATTCATTACTGCGCAGAAATAATCTGAGCTCCTACTAGACATTTCATTACCATTTTTATTTCTCTTGTGGCAGCCTATACACAGAATGTACTGACTCATCTCAGAGAAGCTTATAAAAGCTGCAATTTGTACACAAAAGAAGCTAGACAAGCCATTATCATAAATACTTTGCTCCACAACCTTGTATACTCAGTCCCAATGATACTATTTTATTCTCTTCAAAATTCTAAACCCCTGCAAAGAATATAGAATAAAATATGAAGTTTTGTACACCTTTTATTCTTGCACAAGACTATTACTGGATAATATGAAAAGAAATGCAACTGTATCCCCACTGAAGCCAGGGCATAATTCCTCCTGAACATTCACAAAATAACTAACAGAAAGATCACTACTGTATCAACTTAAAATCTTCTTTTCTAAAGGAATCATTCTTTCTCTCTGAAACAGCATTTTGTAAAATATTAACAGAATACTGGAACAAAATGCTGCAGGACATGAAGGCAAAACCCTCCATCAGAGACATAAGAAAAGCATATAAAAGTATGAGAATTAAACCTTTGAGTAGTCACTGCAATGACAACCGTTGCTAATTTACTATGCAACAAATCTTAAACCCTATAGATCAATTTCATCTCTTCTGCTATACCTTGTATTAAACTTACGGACAACTCGTGTACATACTTCTTCATACCTCTCTCCTTTTGTACTACAAAAAGACTTGACCAAGAGCTACAATTATTTTACTCAAAATAAACTTCAATAAACCCATCTAAAGCTGCTGTAATGCTATTTGGGACCACTCAAAGGCAATCTCACAATAAACTTTCTAGACACTAATTTAAACAACATTCTCCAAGTTACCTGCTACCAGTACCTCAGACTTGTACTTGACCCCTCTCTAAATTTTCAAAACACACTGGATCTGTTTCTGAACAAGTGCTGATTCAACTAAAAGCATTTTTCTCTATTTCAAACCATCTTATCCATATTCATGTTGCAATGTCAGTTATTGCTAGCCACATGGAGAATGGCTGGGTGCCCCAGTCCAGGAGGTTAGTAGGCAGGAGATCAAAACATGAGTGGCAGTGAGTGTAAAGTGATATGAAATGTTGTCATAATTTGAACATTAACAGCTGCTGCATTCATGAGTTGGTTTGCTAAAATTATTGTTCATGTCTCTGCTTAACATATCCTTCTATGTGATAAAATAATGCCATTTTAGCATTTATTCCATAAAAGACCTCAAAAATAACAACCTCATATGAATAATACTACAATAAACAAATACATATTTATTTTGTTTTTTCCCTGAAACACACATAGTAGCCTAACATAAGAGAGTGACAGAAGCACATTCCTTCAACAGCAATTAGTGTTCACAAGTAAACCAAAACTGCTTTTGAAATAGATAAAACATCTCACCAATAACATTTCAATAACATTACAGACAACCGTAGTGTACCCACAAATTTAAAAAAAACACATCATGTTAACACTAACTATACTAATGAGTACAAAAACTATCTACTCTTTACTATAAAAAGCATTACTTAATTATCCCACCTCCCCCAGGCCTTTATTGCTTTACACACACACCTCTCACTCTGAAATCCCACACACACACCTCTCACTCTGAAATCCCACACACACACACACACACACCTCTCACTCTGAAATCCCCCCTACACACACACACCTCTCACTCTGAAATCCCACACACACACCTCTCACTCTGAAATCCCATCTTCCACACATTACTCACTCTGAAATCCCATCTTCCGTCCATCCGTTTCAGTTCCTGCTCGCAAGTAGTCCTCCTCTAAACTGAACTGCTCGCTCGCAAGTAGTCCTCCTCTAAACCGAACCGCTCGCAAGTAGTCCTCTAAACCATCCATTTCAGTTCCCGCTCGCAAACTTGAAAATATGTGCTGCACTGCACGCGATGATATCAGCATGCCCGCGACTACACTTCTTTCTTCTTAAAGAAGAACGCCCTAAAAAAAATATATATATATATATTTTGTTAAATTAAATTAAATGATTACCTAGACAGCGGATTCTCCTGCCGCTTGGCGCCCTAAGGCAATTGCCTCACTTCACCTCTCGTAGTTACGCCACTGTTAGCACAACCCTCTTCAGGTCACCCCACAGATTTTCTACTGGATTTAGGTCTGGGCTCTGGCTGGGCCATTCAAATACTTTAATTTTCTTCTGGTGAAGCCATTTTTTTGTTGATCTGGATGTACGCTTGGGGTCATTGTAATGTTGAAAGGTGAAATTCTTCTTCACCTTCAGCTTTCTAGCAGATGCCTGAAGGTTTTGGGCCAAATGTGACTGGTATTTGGAACTGTTCATAATTCCCTCCACCTTGACTAAAGCCCCAGCTCCAGCTGAAGAAGAGCAACCCCAAAGCATGATACTACCACCACGGGTCTACTTCATAACATTGAATTTCATAACACTGAGACCAGAACAGAGAAAATTCAAAACATTGAAAACCCAGAACACTGAAAATGTGCTTCATAACACTGAAAACTACATTTCACAAATGAATAAGATCCCAGACACCTACACCACCACCTAACAAACACACTTTCTACTACATTTCTGCATGGGGGCAAGGCCCCCTGCACCCCCCATGTGGGGGGGCTCTGCCCTCACACCCCCTGTAAATTAAATATACCAACTCCAAGATCTCTCTACAGTGGAAAAAAGTTAATTTCCTAACCTCAGTGTATGAAGTTAGGAAATTAACTTTTTTCCACTGTAGTGCAATCTTGGAGTTGGTATATTTAATTTACAGGGGTGGGGGAGCAGAGACCCCCCCCCACATGGGGGGTGTAAGGGGGCTTGCTTCACTTTAGAAACGTAGCAGAAAGTGGGTTTGTTAGTTAGGTGTTGTTCTAGGTGGAGAGGATGTTATTTATATATACATTATAGTTTTCAATGTTATGAAGCACAGATTCAATGTTCTGAGTTTTCAATGTTTTAGGTTTTCAAGGTTTTGAATTTTCGATGTGCTGGTATCAGTGCTATGAAATTTAACATTATGAACTTGCAATGTTATGAAGTAGACCCGCCACCACCATGCTTCACCATGAGGATGGTGATCTTTTGGTGATGCGAACTGTTGTTTTGCGCCAAATGTACCTTTTGAAATTGTGGCCAAAACCATGCTTCACCATGAGGATGGTGATCTTTTGGTGATGCGAACTGTTGTTTTTGTGCCAAATGTACCTTTTGGAATTGTGGCCAAAATGTTCAACCTTGGTCTCATCAGACCATAACACATTTTCTCACATGCTTTTGGGAGTCTTGATGTATTGTTTTACAAATTTTAGCTGGGCCTGGATGTTTTTCTGTGTAAGAAAGGGCTTCCGTCTTGCAATCCTACCCCATAGTCCAGACATATGGAGACTACGGGAGATTGTTGTCACATGTAGTACACAACCAGTAATTGCCAGAAATACCTGCATCTCCTTCAGTGTTGCTGTAAGGCTCTTGGCAGCCTCCCGGACCACTTTTTGTCTCATCTTTTCATCAATTTTGGAGGGACGTCCAGTACTTTGCAATGTCACTGTTGCCCCATATTTTCTCCACTTTTTGATTACTATCTTCACTGTGTTCCATACTATATCCAATACTGGGGAAATTTTTTTGTACCCTTCTCCTGACTGACACCTTTCAACAATGAGATCCCTTTCATGCTTCGTAAGCTCTCTGTGAATCATGACTTTTGCTGTAGCGAGCAACTAAGTAAATGCCAGGAAAATCCTACTAGGACAGCTGAACTTTATTTGGGGTTAATCAGAGTCTCTCCAATAGATAACAGGTGTGTACCCAAGAAGACAATGCTGTAATTAAATCCAAAGGTACTTCAACAAAGTATTAGTTTAAGGGTGTGCACACTTATTCAACCAGCTTATTGAAAGTTTTTTTATTTTTTTTATTTTGTATGTATTTTTCCCTTAACACATTTGTTTGTTTTTCAATTGAATTGTACAGGTTATAGGTCACATTAAAGGTGAGAAAAGTTTTGAAATTATTTATTGTGGTCTCATTTTTTATATCACCAAAAAAACGTCATTTTAACAAGGATGTGTACACTTTTTATATCCACTGTGATATATATTTTTATATATATATATATATATATATATATATATATATATATATATATATATACACACACACACACACACACACACACACACACACACACACACACACACACACACACACACACACACATATAAATTTGTGAATTTGTGTGTGTCTCTGTTTATGTATACAGACATACCCACACCTATATGTGTGGTGTGTTGGTGGATATATACCTATATACATGCACACACTCATACACTGACATGCAGGAGTTATTTTGACTAAGGTGATAGTATAGCTGCTCCTAACAGCATTTGTGTCACTGACCCTTTATTGCTAGTTTTACAAGTAAGTTTGTTTTCCCATTTGTCATATGGCACTTGACAGAGAGTATTAAAAGTAAGATACAAAAACTTCGGACTCTCCACATTATTGAATAAAGTAGAACAATTTATTGAAAGAAATAAACAAGGGTGAGCGCTTTCGCGTATCCTTTGATACGCTTCTTCAGACAATGTATAACTAAAAGAAGTCAAGGTTTTTATAGGAAGACATAGTTCAATTGCAATTAATTAATTAACTAGTAATTCAATTATACCATTAAATGTTCAGTTTCTTTAAAAATTTAAAGCAATAC
This sequence comes from Protopterus annectens, assembly GCF_019279795.1. Lineage (NCBI taxonomy): Eukaryota > Metazoa > Chordata > Ceratodontiformes > Protopteridae > Protopterus > Protopterus annectens. The sequence goes on along the minus strand of NC_056735.1, from coordinate 1,340,671,928 downwards.
ACTCGTATGAAACTTGCTGTAGTATAAAGAACATATTTTGATGTCCATTTAGGATTTTCTTAAAGCTTACTATGCATATGACATCCCAATATATTTCATAATATAAAATAAAATTTAAAATTTATATTTGTTCATAACCTTTCTTAAAACAAATACTATCAGATGGTGAAGTATTATAAATATTATAAATATTAAAAATGCATACTGGCAGTAAATAAACAAATAAATAAATAAATAAATAAGTGAAGTAAATAGACACTGAAATGAATTTCATAGAATCAAATATGGTCAATATTCTTGTCTAACATTACTGTAAATACTATATCACATATATTAGCTAGTACTGTAATAAATATAGAAGCTACATGATCAAAATATATAATTATCTATTTAAAGTGCATTAAATATAAAAATGAAAATATATGAAGTCTTAATACAAATATGACCATAAATAAAGGATGAATAAATAATTAATTAATAAATTAATAAATATCAATAAATTAATTATTAATAACTTATTTGACTTATTTAAAAACCAGATCATAGTAAGCATTAAAGTGCAGATGTAAATATAAATATAAATACAAATGTAAATAGATTAAAACATTTTTCAAATTCATAAACCTTAGGAAATATATTACAAAGACACCATTTTTAAATACCATCAACAGTTCATGGACAAGTGTGAACATTAAGATAGTATAATAATAGTAATAGTAAAATGCTAGAAGATGACTAATAAAACTAAAATATCATGTGTAAAGATACTATTTGCTACTAAATGAAAATATTATTGTCACAAAATGAATCAGACTAAAATGAATCAGACTAAAATAAATGAACAGTAGTGAACAATGATTAAAATAAAAAGGCTATCTACGTTTGTTGAGAAAGGATCTAATTGTAATATAATTATTTAGGCCTGGGGGGTAATGGCCTTTAAATCTGAGAATCCATTTCAATTCATTTAATTCAATCAAATTTACATAATCACCACCTCTAGCATTCTCTTCCACTGTTTGTAATACCCTAAAAACAAACGAGTGTGATGGATTAGATATAATATGTTTTGCTAGGGCATTTAACTCATTCTTCTTTTTAATGTCGTACTGGTGGTTGTAAATCCTATTTCTCAGTTTCCTTTTAGTGAGGCCTATATAAAACGCGGAACAGCATTCACAAGTGGCCAAATATATTAGGCCTGAAGTATCACAAGTGGTTCTGAATCTAGGTTTAAAAACATAAGAAAATTCAGGGTGTACAAAATCTTGTGATTTAGTAATAAACTTACAATAATTACAATGCTGACAGGGATAGGTCCCCAAAGGATGCCTTAGCAATAATGGATCATTACTAGTCAAATCAGGTCTGTCACACAATATAGATTTCAAATTCTTATTGCTCCTATAAATTATATGTGGGTTTCTACCTACTACCTTTGATGTAGGTTCATCTATCAATAAGACTTTCCAATTATTAAGTAATATTTTTCTAATGTTATAGAAATCATTAGTATAAGTTGTGACAAAAGATACCTTCTCATGATTATGTGTGTCCTTTCTAAGTATAGGAAAAGAATTATTATCATTTAAAACAATGGCCTCTAGATTATCTTTAAATAAGATATTATTCCTAACATTCATTATTAAATTGTGGTCATAGCCCCTTTCTAAAAACATATTTACCATATTATCTGCCTCTCTTCTTAGGTCATGCTCATCAGTACAGATTTTACTTAATCTACTAAATTGGCTCTTCAGTATCCCTTTAAAAATGTGTCGCGGATGCATGCTATCATATTTCAAAATTGTATTCCTCCAACATTTTTTCTTATATAGTGTAGATATTAGTCTCCCATTTCTAATGTTTAAACTAACATCTAAAAAATTTACTGATAAGTATGATGTTTCAACTGAAAATCTAAGGAAGGTAGTTGTAGTTTCTAGATACTCTTTAAATAAAGTAAATTCTTCCATCGAACCATCCCACACAATTAAAATGGCATCAACAAAACGCCTATAGACTAAAACCTTAGTAAATAAAGTGTGCTGAAAGACATAATTTAATTCCCAGTGGTGCATGACTAAATTAGCATATGTGTTTGCACAGGGGGTACCCATAGCCACACCAGAAGTCTGTAGGTATAGGTCCCCCCTGAATGCAAACACATTATTGCTAAGAACCAATTCTAGTAGTTGACAAATTAAAATTGTCTTATTCCCATCTATTGTAGGAGTATGTTGCAAAAGTTCTCGTATTGCTTCAATCCCATCATCATTGGGAATCGAAGTGAAGAGACTTTGCACATCCATTGTAATAAACAAATGCTTGTCTTGTATGAAACTATAATTGAGTGAGTGCAGATAATCTAGGAGCTGATATGTATCCTTAAGAATTGTAGGAATAACATCAACTAGGGGCCTTAGAGTGTTTTCTAAATAAACGGATATGTTTTCAGTAATCCATTTAGCTCCAGATACAATAGGACACATGGGTGGTGGCATAATTCCCTTATGCATCTTTGGTAGTCCTTTAATAGTAGGGACAAGTGGAGTATCATTAGAAAAAAATTCATATAAACTATTAGAAATCTGGTAGCACATAAGCAAATCATAAAGATCTTCTTTAACAGTTTTGATTATTTGGTCTAACTTGACTGAACTAATTAATGAGTATGTAGTATCAGCATTCAACATTTCATTCATTAAAACATCATAATCAACTGTATCAAACAGTGCTATGCCTCCCCCTTTATCTACCGGTCTGAAGGTCAAAGAATAATCATGGCTAAAATTATGTAGTGACTTCATAGCGTCACTTGACATATTAAAATACGTACATTTCTTTTTTTCATTGTAAAAATAATGGTAAAAATCAATTTCACAAAGTTTAACAAATGAGTCTATATGATATGGCATCGTTGGCACAAAAGAACTTTTCTTCTTATGGAGAGAACAACTGACTTCACTTCCTTTGAAAAGTACAATTTAAGTGTAACAGAACGAGCAAACAAACATAGGTCTATTAAAACATCTGACAGTTTGCTCCCTTGTGAGGGAACAAAAGATAGGCCATTATTTAATAAATCAATGTCACTGGAATTTAGTTCATACCTGGACATGTTGAAATAAAGTGCTACTGCTGTTTTGGTCTTCTGTGTTGATACGCGCTTGCTTCGCCGGAAAATTTCCTTTTTCTGGTTTCCCAGCTGTTCTTTCTTTCCCTCGTGAACGATGGCTTTCTGATGGGTAAAGGTAAAAAGCTGCATTATCTTGTGGCTGACGTTTACTAATGGCTCCCGCATTATGCTGTAAAAGTTTAGCAGCTTTATTCGCTTCTTGATTTGGAAGCGGAGTAGAAACAAGAGCAGTACTAACAATGGAAGCAAATGTCTCAGGGGGCGTAGTAAAGGATTCAAGAGATGCGTCATTACGAGAAGCAGGTATAGGGTCTGATGTTGTTGGACCAATAGGAATAGACGCTGTAAGAGTATAGTCCAACGGCGCTAAACTTGAAACATGATTTTCTCGTATATGATGATTATCTGACCTCCTGGGCCAAACAAAGACCCCTCCCATTGAAAAGTCTCTGAAATCACATTGAAGCTTCTTAAGTTTTGTTTGCTGAAGCTTCATAGCATAGGCATTAACTTGACAATACACGCTCTCTAATTTTCTCATACAGAAGGCTTCAGAGAAATTATCTCTTAGTTCAGTGTTAATGGCGTTAACTTTAGATACTAGCTCCTTTTCAAGTGGATCAAAGTAGTCAATCAGGAGCTGCATATATTTGTAACTAGCCTCAATATTAATGTCTTGCCATTTTTTAAGTAATATTGGGTGTGTATCTCCATAAGAAGGCATACATAGGATGCGCATCCCACGTGGAATAAGTTTGTAGTGTAGGCACGCTTCCAAGTGTTTGCGTTGCCATATCATTCGCTGCAACTTGTATAAATCATTTTCTAACACTTTTACTTTAGAATTAAAGAGTTCAAGTTGTCAATTTTGACTTCTGTAGAGTTTGGAACTGGGATATTCAAATCCAGAGCCAATAAAGGATTCGACTTACATATAGTAATAGCAGTCCATTGTTGTTCATTAGTTAGTCTCCTCGGTTCTGGGTTATAATCCAGTTCGACATCAGAGTTCGCCATAACGTGTGCTGTAGAGATCCCAAGAAAAGCCAAAAGCAGATATAAAAAACACCAACGGATCCCAAACAGCTGAAGAGTCTTTGGTTAAATTAAACGATAAAGTAAGATACAAAAACTTCGGACTCTCCACGTTATTGAATAAAGTAGAACAATTTATTGAAAGAAATAAACAAGGGTGAGCGCTTTTGCGTATCCTTTGATACGCTTCTTCAGACAATGTATAACTAAAAGAAGTCAAGGTTTTTATAGGAAGACATAGTTCAATTGCAATTAATTAATTAACTAGTAATTCAATTATACCATTAAATGTTCAGTTTCTTTAAAAATTTAAAGCAATACACTCGTATGAAACTTGATGTAGTATAAAGAACATATTTTGATGTCCATTTAGGATTTTCTTAAAGCTTACTATGCATATGACATCCCAATATATTTCATAATATAAAATAAAATTTAAAATTTATATTTGTTCATAACCTTTCTTAAAACAAATACTATCAGATGGTGAAGTATTATAAATATTAAAAATATTTATATTTAGTATTAAAAGTGTGACTCAAATTACAGAAATTGCAGACCCATAACCCTAACCAGCCTTGTCTGTAAGATCATGGAACGAATCATCATTAACCCTATAAATAAGGACATATGTGATTCCCAAACCCTTGAACCAATACAGCTTGATCTTGTCAAAGAAATGGGTCATGCCTGTTAAACCTGGTAGACTTCTTGAAAAATGTCACCAGAGTCATAAACGAAGGCAAATCTGTGCATACAACCTACCTTGACTTAGCAAAGGCCTTTGACATGATCCCACTTTCGGGCATCATTTTCTTCTCGACATGTCAAAAGCCTTTGACAGAGTATCTCATCAAATCCTTTTAAATAAACTGGCCTCTTACAAGTTCTGCCCTGAAGCCCTAAGCTGGTTCCACAGCTACCTCTCTAATCGGCAACAGGCTACCTTATGGGATAATAACCCCCCCCCCCCAGCTTCCTATCTCTGTCGGAGTCCCTCAAGGATCGATCCTTGGGCCACTACTCTCTACTATTTTTACTAATGTGCTCAGCTCAGCCGCTAGGCCTGCCAATATCATACAATACGCACATGATGCCTCACTCATCTGCTATGCTCCAACTAATGATGTGTTTCATAAAAAAACTCAGACTGCCCTCAACAATACTGAAAGCTAATTAGCAGCCCATCAAATTATGATAATTTCCAATAAAACTAAGCTTATGGTCTTTTCAAATGCTCCCATTCTAAGTAATCATCCACCTCTCTTTCTATCTTTTCTTCCAGTGGCACTAAAATAGAATCTGTTGAACACACAAAACTACTCTGGGTCACTACTAACAAATGCATTGATATTTGACAAACATATAGCACTTACAATTAAAAAAATCCATATAAAACATGGTACTCTCTATAGAGCCAGACCCTGTCTTACCAACCATGCCAGACTGGCAACAGCAATAACCCACCTCTTATCTTCACTACTTTACTGTTCACAAATATTCACCAACCTTCACACAACATAAATGAATAACCTTGAATTGTGCTATAACAAGATAGCCAAATTTGCATTATAAATCACACCATTGTATTGCCCTCTACCAAGGGCACCCACAGGCAGGTGCAAGGGGGTGCACTTGCACCCCCCTGGAATGGGCTGGCTGGGAGATTAATTCTTTTACCAGGAAGTTAGAACTGGACATTCCAGCTGTATGAAGAGGCCATTCACCAGTGTAATCCATCGGGGATCAGTCCTGGTCATAAAATACGTTGTTTTTTTGTAGCTTGCTGGTCCGGTCGCATCACATCTGTGCGTGCAGATGTCCGGATCGTCCACGCTGTTTGAAATTGCTTTCCGTTTGCTGTGTCAGTCAAGTAAGGAGATTTAGTCTGCCTTGAAATAAGGAAACTTAGTTTGTGCTAAGAGGTTATGAGGTATGCTGCTGCTGCTCTTGCCTTTGTCAGTGGGTATTTTTACCAGTGCCCTTGGACCAGTCTTTTACCATGATGTAGGAACTAGAGAGATGTCTTGCAGTTTACACAGGAAAACAAAACTGAAATAGGAATAGGATATAAAGTAATAAATGGGCAGGGACTTACTGTGATCTCACAAAGTGGGAGGGTGTTACTAAGGTGGGTGGGATTGTAAGAATGTCATTACTGATGGCACAAACAGGGAGGTGATTAGCTATGTGGTTGCAGCGTTTTCTGCTTTGGTCCAAAGCAGAAGTGTGATTTTAGAAAGGAGATAATGCCCTTTTAACTTACAGTTTTGCTGTGATTGGCTGTTCCCCAAAGGTATTGGATCAGTTATACAGAAAAACAATAAAAATACTTCACGCTTACAAAATAAAATAAAATATATCAAGATTATATATGTCATGCTCTTAAGGAGGTATATGCCTCCTCAAAACTGATCGTATGTATAGATCTGCAGCTGTGGGACTGCATACATATCTGCTGATTTCATCAGATCCAAATAGACTTTGCCTCCTCATGCTTTAAAACTTTCAAGACTAAGATGACCACTCTGCTTAGTTTAACTGAATCATTCAATTGACAAGCAAGAATGGAAATCAATCCAGAAGTCGACAAAAAATCATACAGCAACTGAATGTGTGAAATAAAAGCAAGAATGTAAGAATGATCAGATAAGAAGAAAAAAATGTGGAAAGCCATAAATATAGTAAGTAGTATAGAGATCTCATGCTACAACCTCATTTTGATAAAGATTTGACACAGGAATGGATAAGAGGTCACAAGCTGAAACCAGAGGATGAAAGGTCAATAATAGCAGCCCAGGATAGCAGACTACATACATATTAGTTTGCAAAGTTCATTAAACATGTGGGAGAGGCAGACAAATGTAGGTTCTGTAAAAAAAAAAAAGTGTGATACACTTATGGCAGAGGACCTATACACTGAAAGACACAATGGTGTGGCACGATTGTTCCACTGAGGATTGTTCAAACACCACAATACAGAAGTAGCTGAGATGCACTGGGTACATGAACCACAAAATATTACAGAGAATGATGTAGCGTACCTCATGCTGGATCACCCATTACCAACAGTCCCAAAAAGGTAGGTGTGGGAAAACCAGATATAGTAGTTCATGACAAAAACACAAAAGTAGCATTGATCATTGAAATTGCAGCACATTGCTATTACAGTTTCTTAAATACAGCAAGACACAAAGTCATAAAATATCAAGATTTGCAGGCAGAAACGAGAGCAATGTGGATGAAAAATGCCCAGACAGTTCCAATAGTAGTAGAAGGAGCAATGGGGTGAATAAAAAAAACAAAACCTACAGTCATTTTTAGATATGCTACCCCTAAATGTAACTCTGTATGAACTGCATGAATCAATTCTGGGCCCATTGTGGATGCTAACAATCGCTGAAACAATACTAATTTCATGAACTTTAACCAAACCCTGACTTAAGAATGGGGTGTATTCCCATAACAGTAGTAGAAACCCAAATGATTGAGAAATTAAACTGTACATCTGACACATCCACTTAAATGGGATGTTTATAAAACAAAATGTAACATGTACAAGTTTAAACCAGATTGGTTCCTGTACTTCTCCATCTTCTTTGTTTGGTCAGGGGGAAGTTCCTTTACTCACCAGTGGGAGTGGGGAGTACTGAGCTGCCTGTTTGTCCTCAGAGGAGTGGTTTAAGTCAGTAACTTGTAATTCATTGGCCATTTTGGGTCATTTCCTGCCTTTTCCAGCCCCCTGCTATAAAGCACGCTTTAACATGCTTTAGCGCGATTTAGCACAGAGTTGCCACTAGAGCAGCATCGGGCAGCGCCGGTTTAACAAGGTTAAACTTTTTCTGGCTCCATAAAGTCTATTCTTCATTTTTTCCCTTAGAAGTGCTCTACCAGTAACATAAACAGTATATCCCTTAACTAAAAAGCGCAGCACCTGTTCCTAAAATTTTTTTCTGAAAAGAAAAAGCTCAGCACTTGTCTTAAAAGCATCTTCCTTGCAGGTTAAGCACTCCTATATTATACAAAGTCCCTCACTTGCGAAACCCCCCCAGGAGTACCCACTTCCTTACTAAGTCCTCTCTTATTCAGTCTCATACCTAACTTCTTAAATTTCTAGCATGTCGAAGGGCCAGATGCTGGCGTCCTCTCCTGCCCAGTTGGTGAATCTGGGAATATTGAGGCAATGTTACAATTGCCTCATGTACACAGCCAACCCTCTCCTCCTCCCACATAACACAAATACTTGCGAGAGATGCAGCTATTTAGCCAAACTGGAGGCTGAGCTCTCTCAACTCAGGACTGGCAAGACCAGACAAGAGGAGAAGGCAACTACACACACCACAAAACCAGCCTCACATAATGCTACCACACCACTGAACCAAACACATAAACACAAAAAGACTTACTCGGAGGCTCTGAGTAAAAACTTACCTAAACAGCAGAGGCCTCCAAAGCAGACACCCAAGCAACTGCTACCTCAAGACACCCCACAAGCAGCACATAAACCACAAAATCAGTGTGCAAAGCAGTCACAGCCCTTAAGGCCAAATACAACACCAAACATACTTGTCATAGGTGACTCCATAGTAAGACACACTGATGTCCCACTCACCAGGCTGAACAAGGAGAGGGTCACAGTAAGCTGCCTATCGGGCGCTAGAATTCGCCACATAACACAAGCACTCTGGTCACTCCACGGCAAGTACAAATATGATGCAGTCATTGTCCATGCTGGTGTGAACGACCTGAGACGTACCTCCCTGGACTACATGAAAAGAGACATAGAGGAGCTCTCTGATTATGTAGCCCAGGCAGGTATGACCCTGACCTTGAGCAGTATCCTTCCTTCACCAAGAATGATGCCACAATATAGAGACAAGATGATCAGCTTTAACAATTGGCTTAACTCCTGGTGTCATTCAAAGGGGATCCAGTGTCTGTCTGCCTGGGATGACATGCTTGACAAGCCACGCTGCTTCGCAAGGGACGGCTTGCACCTGTCACCCCTGGGATTCCGGATATTGGCTAAGGCCCTTGCCACCCCCATAGTGCCTTTTTTAGGCAAGGCTCAAATTCTAAACCTACCACCCTAGAAAACAAAAATGAGAAGAAACTGAGGGTAATGCTGCTCAATGCCAGAAGTCTAAATCTCAAAATGCACGCACTCGAGGCCCTTCTCAGTATGGAGAACATCGATGTCTGTGCTGTAACTGAAACCTGGTTCAAGGCTCCTGAGAGCACCCCGGCACTATCAGGTTTTACCTCATATCATGCGTTCCGGCCCCAAAACCTGGACCACACCACAAAAGGAGGGGGTGTATCCATATTCATAAAGGATACCCACACCTCCAGGTTGGTGGCAATGCATGAAGCTTCGGAAACCATCCAGGTGCAACTAACCATAGGCAAAACTGCTCTACAATTTGTAGCATTCTACAGGCCATCCTCTCAAACTCAGGAACCCCACGCAGCCTTCCTGAAGACACTGGAGGGTATAAATGTATCTCCAAACACCATCATATTGGGTGACTTCAACTACCCAAATATAGACTGGGAACATTACTCAAGCCCTAACCTTTTAGCTCAATGGTTCCTGGAGTTCATAAATTCAAATGCCATGGAACAACTAGTCACTGTTCCCATGAGAGGAGAAAACATACTAGATCTCATTATCACAAACATGGGGACAAAATGCTCCGCACCGGAAGTATATCCCTCATTGGTGAGATCTGATCATAAACTAATCTCACTGGAAATCCACATCCCGCCCCCACCCCAAACAAAAAAGACCACAGTGAAGAACTTCTCTAAAGCAAACTTCACACTACTCAAGACTGGTGTGGTATCCTTCAAGGCCCCTGAGCCAGAAGAAACCACAACCCAAGCTGCGGAAGCCCTGACAAATGCCTTCTATGAACACCTCCAGGACTGCATGGATCAGGCAATCTCAAATAAAACCAAGACTCTTTCCACCAAGGGCAGACGTCCAGTCTGGTGGACCCCAGCCATTAACAAACTTTACAATAAGAGGAGAAAGCTATTACATGATAAAACAAAATCCATAAAAGGGAAGTCACCCCTGATCATTCTTAGTAAAAAAATACGAGCACTCATAAAATCAACTAAGGCCAGTTTTGAGAGAAAAATTGCCATGGATTCAAAAGACATTCATAAGGCCTTTTTCAGCTATGTTAGGAACCTGGTTGGAAACTCCCAGATATGCTCAGAATTAGTCCAAAATGATACAAAAATCACTGAACCCACAGACATTGCCAACATACTGGCAGACAGGTTCAGTGCAAACTTCACCCCCTCCCCCCCCCTAAAGGAGTGATAACTATCCCAGCGGAGTGTAGCCTCCCAGACACCTCAAATGCGCAGGTGAAAGCTGCTCTCTCTAAAGATAAAAACACAGCATCAATGGGACCAGATGGTGTCCCCGGCTATGTGCTACACGAGCTCAATGAGGAACTAAACCCGCACATAAGGCAGCTGTTTAATCTCAGCCTTATCACAGGATACGCACCCAAGAAGTGACGTACGGCAACTGTGGTCCCACTCCACAAAGGCGGTGCCTCTATGGACCCTGGTAATTACCGCCCCATAAGCTTAACAAGTCTAGTCTGCAAAGCTATGGAGAGGATCATAATGGAGCTCATAAACAAAGATATAGGGGACTTGCAGACATTGGACCCGTCCCAGTTTGACTTTGTCAAGGGCAGATCATGCCTTTTGAACTTGGTCAACTTCTTCGAAACAGTCACCAAGGCCATTGATGAGGGAAAGGCAGTCCATACAGCCTACCTTGACCTTGCAAAGGCTTTCGACACAATACCCCACTCGGGTATTGTAGAAAAACTCACCAACTTAAATGTAAACCCATATGTCAGAAGATGGGTTGCAAACTGACTTAAGGACAGAACCCACAGGGTAGAGTCGCTGGCGCTATGTCAGACTCCAAGCCGGTCACAAGTGGTGTCCCACAGGGCTCGGTCATTGGCCCCCTATTGTTCAGCATCTACTTCTCAGAAGTGCAGGCCAACATGGGAGGACTTTGGCTGACAAAGTTTGCAGATGACTGCAAACTGGGCGCCATAGTGGAAAGTGCATCAGACACGGATATCCTTCAGAGGGGACTCACGGAAACTGATAGCTGGTGCCAAAGCCATGGCCTGAAGTTAAACGCCAAAAAATGTATAGTCATACCCTTCGGGAAAAACAAGGTAACCCCAAGCTACCATATAGGTGGCAATCCTCTAAGCACAGAAGAGGTTATCAGGGACCTGGGGACCCAGGTTGACAGTGGCCTTTCTTTTGACACTCACGTTGCTAAAGTGGTTAGAAAGACCTTCTACATTGCCCACCTGATCATGAAGGGATTCACATCCAGATCTAGTGAGGTCATTGTTCCCCTGTACTCTTCACTTATCAGACCAATGATCGAGTACAATGCCCCATTCGGGATGTATCTCACCCGACATCTGCAGCAATTGGAGAGACCCCAAAAGTACCTCACCAAAAGGATAAAGGGACTCCAAAATCTGTCATACGCTGCCAGATTGAAGAAACTCCAACTCTATTCAGTCGCATACCGTCTGCTCAGAGGTGACATGTGCCTGACATACAAGGCCATGTCCAACCAGGAATTAATGGACATGCTCCACCTCAAAAAATCCAAATCCACCAGAACCACTAGAGCAAGCGACTTAAACCTTAGCATGGATGTAAATAGGACATGCTGGAGGGATAGATTTATCACCCAGAGACTCCCTATGCTGTGGAATAGGATCCCGGTCCATGTGAGGCAGAGCACCTCGCTGGCTCTGTTCAAGAGAAATCTTGTCCTGTGGATGGGAGATCGTAGGTTTAGCCCGGGAATCATCTCTGTGTCACTGCTGGACAGAGGCACAACAAACTAATGGGCACAGTATTTTTTTTTTTTTTCATATAAGGGGTGGCGTAAGCCACAAAACTCTGGGCTAGGCTTATAAATGCCTTAGGGCAGATAGCCTGGTATAAACCTATGAACCTATGAACATATGCATTACTACCCTATTATCTGTTAACTGGAATGCCTGACAAATGCTACCCTTACATGATAATTTAAATCAATTCAATGCATCTTTCTAAATAACCTTACAACCACTTAAATGGGATGTTTATAAAACAAAATGCAACCTGTACAAGTTTAAACCAGACATATGCATTACTACCCTATTATCTGTTAACTGAAATGCCTGAAAAATACTACCCGTACATAATGATTTAAATCAATTCAATGTATCTTTCTAAATAACCTTACAACTCCTAGAAGGAAGAGCGTAAAAAACAAAGAAACAATCTGGCTATCCAAAAAGAGTAGAGTGATAATGCAGGATAAACAAAAAGAGTGGAAAGAAAAGTAGAAATAAAAAAAAATCACAATTTCTCAAACTTACAAACACTCCACATCTGTAATAAAAAAGCAAATAAATGAAGGCAAAAAAACTATACTAGAACACACTGAAAAATAGCTAACACATCCTTAAAAATGATTGCAGCCATCTGCTAAAGAACACTTGCAACATGGTCAAAAATTCAACCCTAATCCCTCTTCCAAAATCTCATCACTTAGACCTGCAATAGAATTCATCTCTTATTTCATAGATAGCATAGTGTTCCTAACGCAGCTAATCCAAATGCTGCCCAATAGCCAAATATCACTACATCCACTGTCACCTTCAAACCAGTGCCCTTATTTGATATAAAACAACTCAAACCATGCGCAGCTTCAGCTGATGACTTTCCAAGCAAGTACCTTAAAATAGCAGCCAATAGCATTGCCCATCTTGTCTCAATCCTTATAAACAGGTCATGTCTAGGGATCCCATATTCCCTTTCTTTGGAAACATGCTCGAATTAACTATCTATACAAATAAGGAAATTTAACAGACATCACTAACCTTAGACCTAAAGTTATCTTAAGTTCATGTCAGAATGGTAGGCGAATTGCCCTGAAGTCGGAATCAAACTGTGTACTCTGTGTTTATGAGGGGAAGAAATTAACCCTCAGGCTACACCCACCATCTCTGAAATAATGGAAAAACATGTCTTCCATACCTCCCATAGTAATAACACTGCACCTCTAACCCTTATAGATACTGTTAACAAAGAAAGAAAGAGATAACAGCAAACTAGTCTCCACCGTATTTCTTGACTTGTCTAAAGCCTTCGACACAATTGGTCACAGCAAACACCTGCTTCAAATGTCCACATTAGGTCTATTATAGAGCACCCTTCTGTGGTCCAAGAGGTATTTCTCCAATAGGTATCAGTCAGTTAAATGTCACTCCACCCTCTCTCCATACCTCCCAGTCACCACCAGTGTACCACAAGGCTCTGTCCTTGATCTCCCTCTCTATGACACACCAGCACCCCCCAACGATCCACACAAAAGGATTCCTTAATACAATACAATGATGACTTCACACACATAGGTGTATCACATAACTTGGCACATCTCCAAAAAATTACCCAGGAAGCTGTAACAGACACTGAAATATGGCTTTGTAACTCACAACTCATGCTCAACCATTCCCCAAACACTACGGTTCCCACAGAGCTCTCATGAAAAACATCTAAAATCCTCTCACTTAATAACACACCATCTGAAGTCATTTCTAATAGCAAATAATGAGGGAGGATAGTGGATGATTACAAGTAATCCTGAGTAATAATAATAATGATGATAACACTAATAGTAATGATAAAAGTGGATGATGATGGCTAAGTTTTGCAGATGACTGCAAGCTAGAAGTCATTGGATCCTCAAATGACTTGGCCATCGTGCAGGGAGTATTGTCTCAAATAAATAACTATTGTCAAAATCATGGTCTGAAACTTAATACAAAAAATGCATTAGTGTATCTTTTGGGAAGTCACCTACCCCTGGGAACTACCGCACTCACAATATGCCCCTAACACTTGACCTAGTTGTTCATGATTTGGGAACTTATGTGGACAGTGACTTAACTTTTGACCAACATGTGTCTGTTGTTGTAAGAAAGACCTTCTATATTGCACAAATTATAAACAAAGGGATTGTGTCTAGATCTAGGGATGTCATTGACCCCCTTTGCTCTGCCTTGATTGGGCCAATCATTGCACATAATGTCCCCTTTTGGCATGTATCTGTTCAGACACATGCAACAACTAGAGCTCACATAAACACAACTTACTAAAAAAAGGTCTTACATAGACCGACTGAAACCCTTGTCACTATAGTCAGTATCCTACAGACTCCAAATACATGACCTGTGCCTGGCATAGAAGGCATCCTCTGACCTATTACTAATGGATTTACTGCACATCAGTAAGTCAAATGTCATCAGAAGTACTTTGCCTAGACATTTAAACCTCTTCTGCAACAGAAATCAAACAGTTTGGAGGGACAGGTATATTTCACAGAGGATACCACTGCTGTGAAAAGACTCCCCATCCACATAAAACAACATTCATACCTGTCCCTTTTCAAGTGCAATCAATGTGTATGGATGAGAAACAGAAGATGTCCCCCAGAATTTCCTCATGTACTACAAATGGGCAGATGCAGCTCATAAATGCTTTATCCCAGGCACGGTCCAATCAAATTATCTGTTGTATGATCCGAGTTATTCTCATTAGGGGTAATACTTAATTAGCAACCTTGGGACAGGTAAGGCCAATGTATAACCTATTGGAATAGGTTATTTCAAATACAAAAAGGGAAATTAGCTATGTAAAATGGCCAACAAGAGCACCTATTCTAGTACTTACCTTAGCTATGAACCTATGAGCTTACATTTGACATGCACATACAAAAATGCATACAATTATTCACCAAAAACTTTGAATGTTTGAGAGATCCAAACACTCTGTCAGCAATACACAATTGTGTGCAGAGGTCATTGTAAATGGAGCCACTTATACTGAGCCAGAAGATATAGCAAACCTCCTAGCTGATAAATTCAGCTCCAATGTTTATTTTCTCTCCCCCTCAACCTTCCCTCAAGAAATATCAAATATAACTCTCCCTACAATCACTAACGAACATATCCTTAATGCTCTCTCTAAGACCAAGAACACTGCATCATTGGGCCCAGACAACATCCCAGGATGCCTTCTAAATACCATGAAACATGACCTATCAGGCCCTCTGGAATTACTATTTAATTGTAGCCTCCAAACAGGCTTTGTGCCTTATGAATGGAAAAAGGCAACTGTCATCCCTCTGCACAAGGGTGGGCCATCTACAGACCCTGGAAACTACAGACCCATAAGTCTCACTAGTCTTATATTTAAAGCCATGGAAAGAATTAACATGGAGCTGATCAATAGAGATAGAGATATATAAAACCTCCAGACACTGGACCCAACCCAGTTTGGTTTCATCAAGGGCAGATCATGTCAACCTGGTGGATTTCTTTGAGAAGGTCACAAAAACAATGGATGAGGGCAAAATCATTCACACTGTTTACCTTGACCTGGCCAAGGCATTTGACACAATTGTTGGCAAACTGAATAGATTAGGTACAAATCCATATATCACCTGGTGGATAGCCAACTGGCTCACAGACAGGATCCAGGAAGTTTGAATTGGGGAGTCCACCTCTACAAAGAGGCCAGTCACAAGTGTAGTCCCTCAGGGATCAGTCCTTGGACCGCTTCTTTTTGGCATTTACTTCCCTGAAGTCAAGGCCAATGTCACTGGTGTCTGGCTCACTAAATTTGCCAATGATTGCAAATTAGGAGCTGTCGTTGAATCTCCCACTGACACAAATGTTCTCCAGGAGGGGCTGACACAGACAAATAACTGGTGCCAGAGCCATGGACTAAAAGTAAATGCCAAGAAATGCATAATAGTTTCCTTTGGGAAGCCATCCATCCCTGTTAACTATCATATTGATAACACACCAGTTAGAGCTGACCCAGTTGTCAGGGACTTGGGGACAGACATAGATAGTAATCTAGCCTTTGATCATCATGTGCCTACAGTGGGAAAGAAATCATTCTATGTTGTGCAACTTATAAACAAAGGTATGGCCTCCAAGTCCAAGAAAGTCATTCTTCCACTGTATTTTGCATTCATCACAGCCATCGAGTACAATGCCCCCTTTGGTATGTACCTAACCAGGCATACCCAAATCATTGGAATATCCACAGAGGTTCCTCACTAAAATAATACAGGGTAAGTAATATGTCCAAAGCAGACCACCTCAAGGCCCTATTCCTGTATTCCATCTCCTACATGCTTTTGAGAGGAAATCTATGCCTGGCATACAGGGCATTGTCTGATCCCACTCTGATGGACATCATATCCACAAAACAAACAGCACCAGAATTACCCATTCTAAAGACTTAAACCTTGCCTGTGATATAAATAGGACCTGCTGGAGAGATAGGTATGTACCCCAAAGACTACCACATCTATGGAACAGGCTCTCAATCCATGTGAAGCAGAGTTCCTCCCTAATCCAATGCAAGTGCAATGTAGACAATTGGATGGGAAACTGGAAATTCATCCCTGGTTTGGCACCTATGTTTCTAATGGACACAGGTAGCCTGTAAATGGTTCATCTCCCAGGCCCATACTTACACTTATCAAAGGTAACAGAAGTTGTTAGAGATTTGGGATGCATGGCTAGGCTTAAAAATGCCATTGTGGTCATTAGCCTAATAAACACCTACGAACCAACACAACTAAAGCTACACTCACTACTACTTAGCACTTCCACTTACTATTTATGGAGCACCCTTTCTTACTAACTTCCAGGCAGCAAAAAAAAAAAAAAAAAACTAAATCTGAGCAATACTTTAACAAAGTGGCAAAATTTGCAGCAAATGCCCCTTTCAGAACCCACTACTCTATAGCACTGAAAGCCTAAATTGGTTAGAACTAACCCATCAAGTAGCATCTACAGAGCTTCTTCCCACCTACAACATTAGCCAGTAATCATCTGCTTGGCTAATATTAAATACCATTCTATACAACTATGTTCGTACGCCATCAGTATGACCCAGTAAGGAAAAACCTTTCTGTTCACAACCCTATCAAATTGGCAGGGCATGATCTATATTTATACATGTTTCTAAGGCTTGGGACTCATTAACTATAGCCATCAGATCAATACCTTCCTCTCCATTCCTTCAAAATCATTCTGAAATAGTTCTTAGCCAAAATTTGTCTCTATTTTTGCTCAACCACAGGATACCAATATTTCTAAATAAGAACAAGCTCCTATTCATAACTTATACCTCCTTACTCCCCTTTTGACTCGCTTCCTAACTGTATCTAGGTATGTAATAACATATTTCCCTAACTTCACATTGCAATTCCTCTATGTATTATACTAGCTTAACTTCTAAAAACTGTCTAAAAGTTCTCTAATAATTAATTTTTTGTTAAATAAGTTGTCTTTGTTTTAACTAATTTTCTCACAATATTTCCAATTTGGTATAATTATTTAAACTGTAGATGTTTTAGTTTTGAGGCTTTTAAAATTGTTTTTAAATGTTCGTGAAATACTGTGGAACTTGTCTCCCTGGGCCTCCAATAAAAATGGACACACTTACCCAGTTAGACTTGCCCTGTAGCCAGATGTCCGTAAAGAAATATTATGCTTGACCTTGTCCTTACAAGTGTTTCCTCTGCCTACACCCCACTAATATAATATATAACATAATATTATAACATAATATTATATATTAATACAATATAATAACATTTTGATTACAAAAAGATCCCAAATGAAAATCAAGACAACTTTACACTCAGATAAGGAAAGGTGTGGAAATACCTGGCCACCACACCACAACAGAAATCATTAGACTGAAAAAATACAAAAGCAATAGTACAGGTCATTAACTACTTCAAATAGATCAACTATCCCCAATTTTGCCTCATGTTATTACCCTTTTCCTTATATAAATGTTTTTATTTTCGGGTAAATCAGCGAAGATTACAGCCCATCTGTAATGTCAGACACTGGAATTTCATTTTTCAGTCTGTGATGTCAGACATGAGAGTTTCATACTTCTTAGTCTTTAGGAAATCCATGTTGTTGAAAACCCTGTTGTTCTCCTCCTACTAAAGTGAGTTAGGGTAATATATAAATGTTATAGATGAATTTGGATGTGTAAAGGCTCTGGTGATCATTAGTCAAGTAAAAACCTATGAATCTACTAGTTATGCACAAAACATGGCACAACAATACACTCAATGTATCATTCATACTTATTTCTTCATACAACTTTTACTCCGAATTCAAAATTCGACATACATAATGAAAGAGAAGTTAAATAATATCATACATAAAAATGTACACTAACCTGTAGCATCCTTCAGTAGGCTTGTAAGCATGTACCAGAAAGTCTTAATGGAGCCATGTTGTGTGAAGCGGACTGCTGTTTCAATTGAGCTAGCAGGAAAAACTACCCAGTACCTGAGCAATAAAACATGGTCATAATCACTGCCACATACAGCACCAGGAGGTGAAGTCAGAACTCAGGTTTCACTGGTCTATATCAGCTTATCAAAGGCTGATAAGAGCAAAAACTCTGATAGACCCCAAAAAGTTAAACATCCAAAATAGCCAAGACACAGAACAGAGATTGTTTCCCAGGGAAAAAAAATCACTGGATCAGTTTTGTGAGTTTGCCATTTCCTCCACTGTGGTGCAGTCGTGGAGTTGCTATATTTAAGTAGGGAGTTGTGGGGAGCACACCCCACCACATTGGGGGTGTGGGGGGCGGCAAAGTCCTCTACTTACGTTGTCGATTTGTTTTTGTGTGTGTGTTTTTTTCTTTTTTTTTTTGAGGAACAGTGTTTTTTCCCTGGGTAAAAAATCACTGTTCCGTGTCTTCGCTATTTTGGGTTTGATCAAAGAGCGCTCACTCTTATTAGCTTTCGATAAGCTGATATAGACCCCAGTTTCGCAAGCCCTCAACAAAACTAGTTCTATACTTAATGTTACTATCCACAAGAGGAAATCACAATAAATATTGTATACAAAATACCTAACTAATAAGCCACAGTAAACCTTCAACAATGACCACACCTTCTCAGTTGAGAAAAAAATCATGCAGAGCAATGTAAAAAGAACATGGTGAACCTCCTAGAAAAACAGACTCCCAAGCAATCAATGAAGAAATGTCCAGTTAGCAATGTAAATAACACTCCTCCATTAACACAAACACACACTGAAATACTGGACACAGAGTGCAGGAAAACCAGCAACCTGTAACAAATTAAACCTATAATACAAAGCTTTACACTATATAAACCATGCAACATGGAAACAAGAAGTACATTAAATACATACTGTCTACTTAAATTTCTCAAGTAATCAATACAAACATAAGAGATTCCATCAGTAACACACAGTGTCAATCTGAATCTCCCAAACATAAAAATGTTCACTTACCTGTAATGTCCAAAGTTTGTAGTCTAAACAAGTCCCACTAATTATTCAAGCAGCCATCTCCTAGAAAACTGACTACTTCTCTACAGAAGAGCTTAAACAGCAGAACATTGCCATTATCTGTAAAACTTACTCCAAAATTCAGGTCACCTACACCAAATCATGACAGTCATTTATAATCCCACTGTCACCAACCACAAAAAGTAAAATTCTTAAAACAAAGCAGTAATTTAATAAAAAAAGGCTGCACTAACCTCTTGTTCAACCTTCCCTTGTGACTGTGAGTTCTACAGCTGAGTGGAATTCTGTAGAAAGTGACGCAAACATTTCTTACAACAGTATACCTACCCCCAAACAATTAAGCCAAACCTTGTCTCTCCAGATGATGCACCTAGACAATATCTGACTTTACTACTTTGTATTGAGTGCATGAATAGATTACACTGGTTAACACATTCAGATAGATATATGCATTGAAATGAATAAGACATTTTAAACAGCTCAGCATTTAAACCTCTCATTTAATGAAATGAGAGTCAATACCAAGCCAGAAACCAATGCAGTTAGCACCTCATCAAGTTGGATATGACCATTTTCACCTCTGCTGGCACCCATTGTTTAATCCAGTAGGCCCAAGATCACAAACACTTAACAGAAATACAAGGATGACTGTAGCAATTTTAGAACAATTAACATGCAAAACAATTGACTCAGGCTTCTCTTTCCAGGTACTGAGAATTGTGTGACTATTTTTAATATATTTACTCAATGTTTTAGTTCATGTAACAAACTTTAAGAAATTAATTTTCAGTGGAGATTGGTGTCTTCAGAAAATCAATGTATACAGTTGTAACAGCCCTATTTATAGTCTTGTAACACTTAGAACGGATGTGAAAAAATTTCAGCGAAAATCAGGGGAACCACAAATATCAACTGCCTTAAGAGGAGAGTTGAGAAACAGAGGTTGGTATGAGAGGAGACATGTTTTTTTTAATGATGTGCTTCCCCTGCGAGAGCCAAAACCTATAAATGTATGAGTTGGGTTAAGCTTATAGATACTGGCATCTCAAGATTGCCTGAAATACAAATGCAAAAAGTACAATAAAGCGTTGTGACTGATATACATTTTGTTGTTGTAGTAGTCATATAAACATGTTATGATCTTGAAATGTACTCAACAGTGCACATACTGTCTGTAAAAAATACCATGCATATACCATTTGTCCAGGTCTTCTTGATGCACTGTAAAAGACCTCAGTCTTCAGTGCAGACAACACAGTACATACTCCTTCTCCACTCCCACATAATGCAACTCTATGCAGGTCACCGAGGAGTCACCAAGAAAGCAGGCCTAAGCATGTTATGGCCACTAACCATGCTTACCTACTTGAATGTGACCTAGTCATATGTCATAGGCTCATATGAATTGCAAATCAATTGAGCTGCAAGGACATTTCAGCTTTGCCAGTACCCACCCTTAAGCCTTTCCTCCCTTTTGTTGAAGGGTCACGCCATTCATAACAGGGATGAATTTATGAATCAACAACCAATTATCCTTTTTAAAGGCAGACAGTGTGTCACAGTGTTTAACTTGGAGACTTAGTTTGTTCTAGAGAGGTGGGTAAGCACTGTTATAAATCTGTACCTCCACCATGTGCATTTATTTTGTATAGTGGATTTACATCTATGGTCCTACTATTAGCTGGGCTATTTGTTTTATGGATGTATAAGAGTTTTTGGATTAATAGATCCATTGTAACCAGCAAAGCCTCCTTGCGCTACAGTAATAACACATGATAACCCTGCCCCTAACTCTAATCTGCAGATAAAACAAAAGAAAGCTGTTTCCATAACATTACCACTATAGAAGACAGTTGGGACTCCCATCACACATTTGCACGTGGGCACACACACACACGCACACACACACACGCACGCACACACGGACGCACACACACACACTTTCTCCCCTAACCTAACTGTAAACACTCACAATGACACACACTCAATCTATTCTCTTACCCAATCTATCCCCTAACCTTATAATACAGTCACACTAGTGTGTGTGTGTGTGTGTGTGTGTGTGTGTGTGTGTATATATATATATATATATATATATATATATATATATATATATATATATATATATATATATATATATATATATATATATATATATATATATATATATATATACATATATATATATATATATATATATATATATATATATATATATACACACACATATATATATATACATATACACACACACACACACACACACACACACACACACACACACACACACACACACAGAAAGAGATAAATATAGAAACACTGCCATGCACACACACACTCACACATTATATAATTATATAGCAGACATAGAAATATAGTATATATTTCTTACTATATAAAGCAGGAGAATGGGAACTGCTGTTGATAATGGCTGGCCTGAATGCACATATCAGGATGGACAGAATAGGACAGGAGGACTGCCTGGGTCCACATGGGTGGGGCAATAGGAATAAAGAAGGAGATGCCACTCTAGACATTTGTCTGGGAAATGGCCTGAGTCGCCAACACATGGTTCAAAAAGAGATACTGTCACAAGATCGTATACAAGAATGTCTAATGTGCAACTCTGGTAGACTTCCTCCAAGTAAGGAAAGGACAATGGGGTAGAATCAGTGATTGTAAAGTCATCCCTAGAGAAACAGTCAGCCCACAGTAAAAAACACTGGTTGCCACAATCAGCAGTCATAGAAGACTTCCAAGGTCAACAGAGACAAGGCTGAAAACCTAGAAGTTGACTGAAGAGAAAGTACACCAGTTCTAGGAATTGCTAAGAGCTCCAGCACCTCAAGAAGAGGAAATAAGTGGAGTTGATGAAGACTGGAAGCACCTCAAAACAGCACTTGTGAGGACTGCAGAACATATATGCAGCCAAGCCAGGCATGGAAAAATGTGGAAGTGCAGGAAGTCATCAAAACAAAGGAGTAGTGCAGGGAAAAATGGGAGAAAGAAAATACAGACAAGACTAGGAGGGAATAGTTGGCTAACAAGAAGGTTAAAAAAAAGGAGATGAAATAGCAAAGAATAAGGCATCAGTAACAAAGAAAGTATATCAGGTTGCAAGGCAAATAAAGAAAGATAAAGAAGCCAGTCAGCCACCCTTCATAAGGGATGCCAACATCAACCTGCTCACCAGTCCACAGGACATCAAAGGGAGATGGAAAGAACACTTCGAGCAACTTCTAATGAAGAAAACTGCACAGAAGCTGTACTTCACCAGATACAGCATACAATGAGCAGGGGCCCACCGTGGAAGAAGTAAGAATAGCTCTAAGGAAACTGAAGTCAGGGAAAACAGCAGGCTCGGATCAGGTCACAGCTGATATGATACAGACTGGGCAGCAGAGTGGCACAGTGGATAGAGCTGTCGCCTCATAGCAAGAGGTTTGCCTGGATAGATTCTCGGCTGGGATGCCTTCTATGTGGAGCCAACATGTCCCCCCTGTGTTCATGTGGTTTTCCTCCGGGTACTTTGGTTTCCTCCCACATTCCAAAGACATGCAGTAGGTGGATTGGACACTCTAAATTGGCCATAGATGTGAGAGTGCATGTGATTGTGTATTGTGGAAGAACTACCATGGCAGGGCTAGACACCTGGTAGTGTAAAACTTGGCCCTAGATGATTGCCACTGCTGAAGTGACACCCCAACCCCATGTCCAAGAATGGGAAAAAATGGGGTTATGGAAGGATGGATGGATAGGAGAGAATTGGCTTTGGAGGGTACTCAAAGATGTGAGTATCCTAGGTGACTGAAGAATAAGCATACTAATACGAGTGTTCAAGACGAAAAGGTACATTTACAGCTGTGTGCAGTACAGAGCTATATAACTCCTGTCACGTTGCATGAAAGTTCTAGAGAGAGTGACTGATAAATGAAAACGCAGAGTAGTAGAAATTAAGATGGGACATGAACACTTTGGATTCAGATTATGATGCAGAACTGCTTCAAGACATAATTTGTAGACAACTATATGCATGCAACTGCATGGTCGTCATCTTCAGTAGCACATAACAAGTACTTGAAAATAAAAATGCAACCATTAAGCACTAGTGATTGAGATATTCTTACCCAAAATATTCTGACTAATACTGTTGTCACTTACTAAATTGGGAATAAGCACACATTACAAATATGTAGAGGCAGTGAGCCAAAGTGCTATGTATTTTTAGAGATGTATAATAAAGTTATTTTATTCATCTCTGGTTGCCAAGTTGTGTTTTGAAATTGTTGATTATAATGGAGGTTGGAAATAATTATGAACATAAGTAGATGCATGTCCCAGAAGACTAGAAATGTGCTTGAGCTGCACATTGATAACTCAGCTGTGGTCCTTAGTTGTACCTCACATCCACTCATCATTTACATAGACACACACACATACATACATACATACTGTATATGGCTATATCTATATATATCTACACTGGTCCTATCCATCCTCTGCAATTGTATCTCCTTCTATATTCACTCTGCATTTAATCTCATCACAGCTATGCACCTGCAGATATATTATTTTCATGTGTACATGAATACATTCTATGCACCATATGTGATTATATTCTCTTTGTATGTATCTTTGTGGATCTTTTCTCCCTGAGCCTCCACTGAAAATGGGCTCATTTCAGGCCCAGTGAACTTTCCCAGTGCAGTTCACATTAGTCCGAATCGATCCATTTGGTAGAATCAAAAGAACGAATGCAAAAATATACAAATGTACAACAGTGAATGCAATACAGCATTCACTGTTGTGACTTTCTACATTTTCATGCAGATTGCACTATAGTGCGGATCAGGAAATGTACCCTTTCCCTCACTATAGTGTGATCTTGGAATTTGTATATCTAGGTAGCAGTGGGTATGGGGGGCTTGCCCCCCTGCAAAAACGTTCTGTTACTGTTGACCGAAAGTGTATTATTTTCGGTAAAGTCGACATTTCTGCGATATCGACTTTATCAAAATACTTCATTCTACATTCATTTGATTTGTTCTTGTGATTTCTGATATCCTGGTTCGGAAATCTGAACACTCACACAATGCTGGTGCTAGAATATGATAGTAAACCTGTATATATATATATATATATATATATATATATATATATATATATATATATATATATATTTATATATATATATATATATATATATATATATATATATATATGTATAACATATATATAATAGGTATACAAGGATTTACTTAGGTAGACTGAATTTACACTTACCCGAATTCCAGATTCCACAGATGACAACACTGAACTTTCAATAAATTAAACCTGAAGATTACCTTTTTTTTTTTTTTTTATATAGAGGGAACAGAGACACTTGGCCAATAGGGGGAATTTTGCTCTTTTCCCCAATGTAGTGAGATCCCCGAGTTGATATATATAGGTAGAATAGTGTGGGGGGTAGCCCCCAATTGGGGGGTTTTGGGGCATACCATCTCCATCTGGGTGTGTGTGACATATTTTGGTGTGTAAATTTGTTAAATGTTGGACGACTGTCTTCTTTCCTTGTAAAACACTTCAGTATTGTGGTTCAGTTTACTGCAATATCAGTGCTGTCGTCCCAACAAATCTACCTGAAAAGGAGCTTGGCTGAGTGGATGGGGCACCATAAATTCTTACTGGAAATAGTCCCCCCAATCCTCCTGGATGTGGGCAGTCATTACTAAATACAATCCCTGGGTACTGACTAGACTATCTCTGCTATTACATTGGGTGAAATGGCAAGGCTTGAAATGACCTTTGAGTTGATATCTTAGTAACCTCCTATGATCCTATGAACCTATATACCAAAGTCATTCAATTCCATTGGGCAATAATAATTGTGAAAATTGGGGCATGAATGGCTAGGTTTAAAAGTTTTTGTTGCCATTAGTTAAGTAAGTTTCTATGATCCTATCAGTTTTTTTTTATACAGGGAGTTGAAAATGCATGAAATTGTTTTCCCCAGAAAGCTGTGAAACAAAAACATGTTGGAATCCATGAATACATATAGTAACCCAAATCTGTATAGAGGAATATAAGAAAAGATAGGAAACTAATTAGCAGTGAGCTTCTCTTTAGAAAAGATGCAACATTTCATTTTCTGACCTTGCTATATTTACCAGCAGGGGAAACTGCTAATAGGAGTCTGGGTATGTTATGTACTGCTTGATTATCATGAAATAAATATAAATAAATAATAAAAATGCATTACTTAGGTCAGCTGTAGCTCATAACACATTTTTTTTTCAGCCATTTAAAGTATAAATCATTTATTCACATATTCATATCCAAATTTGTCCAGGGATAGGCCCGAGCTTTAGCAAGCAATCTCATTAAATGTGAGAGAACAATCACAAGTGATGATCTTTAAATATGTGCCAAACACATGCTATTAGCACATCATTTTAGCCTGTATCTGCCATCAACACAAGTTACAACACAAAAGCACAGCCACCGGGTAGGTGGAGGAGGATTCACAGCAGGGTTTCTGTAAAGATAATGAATACCATTTGTAACCCTCCTCCATCTTGCTATGGAAGCCTTGCTATTAAATATATCATTTATTTGTGTGTGTGTATGCATATACATATTTATTTAATTTAATGAAACCAAAAAGTAATCAATTTGCAAGCATAAACCATAAAGGTCTACTATACATGCACACACGCACCTCACAGCTCTCCTGAATTTGGAGGATCACATCCATCCTAAATTTAGAAGTTATTTTGAGTTAATAGTACCAGTAAGAGTACCTAATACACAAGCTTTTCCCTAATTATTTTTTTCTTTGTCCATAATTCCAAAGTAAAAAGTTAAAAGACATGACACATATATGTACACACAGAGAGTGTGCTAACACATATGCAGCTATTTACCACATTAGAGGAGTGGGCCTCTTTTTCCCTTTCTCACTTCCAGCTTCTTACCACACAAAAAAAATCATGTTTATTACAGTCTTCTGCAAAAACTTCTTACAATGAAATATGAGTACACTCAACAAAACAAATATAAATATCTGCAACTGTCTAATCAATACAGAAGCATCTTTAGTCATGGATATGGCCTTTCCCACTATCTCCATTACCAGCTTGGTGGATAAGGGAATCCTGAGGCAATGTAGACACTGATTCATGTTTACTGACAACCAGTAAATTCTCAAACTGATACGGTTTGTGAAAGATGTATTTACACAGTGTCACTAGAGGCAAAGCCCTTACATAAAAGCACTTCTAATGACAATGCAGTTGTCAGTAGTACACAACCTGCACCCATCGCACACAATTCAAAGGAAACACAGACTCACATATTCTGAGGCACTTAAATGTAACCTACCTAAACCTCAAAGACCTCCTAGATGAAGTACACATAAACTCCCTCAACAACTCTGAATGAACTCTTTTAAAAAAACCCACATCATCACATACAGCCAAATCTCATGGAGCCTCTATTTCTAAGCCCATAGGTTCATAGGTCTGTACTAGGCTAATGGCCCTGGAGCCTTTACAAACCTAGCCGATAGGATTGTCCTGATATTGTACCACCCAACCTTAGTTCCCAATGCCTCTGTTGAGTAGAGCCACTAGAGTAATCCCCGGAGTGAATTTTCGATTTCCCATCCACTCATCAAGGTTTCTCTTGAAGAGGGCCAGTGAGGTGCTCTGTTTGACATGTATGGGAAGTCTATTTCACAGCATGGGCAGCTTCTGGGTTATGAACCTGTCCCTCCAGCACATCCTGTTGATTGTTGTAATGAAGTTGAGGTCACTGGAGCATGTGGTGTGGAGGGTTTGGGATTTCTTTAGATGCAGCATTTCTGATAGAGCTGGGTCAGAGATGGCTTTATATGTCAAGCAGAGATCGCCTCTAAGTAGGTGATATAAGGCAGAGAATAGTTGGAGTTTTTTTGAGTCTGTCCATATAGGACAAGTGTTTAAGGCCTAGGATTCTCTTTGTGAGGTATTTTTGCAGCCTCTCAAGTTGTTGCAGGTGTCTAGTGAGGTACGTGCCAAATGGGGCATTGTACTCAATGATTGCCCTAATGAGGGAAGAGTAGAGGGAGGCAATGACCTCTTTCTTCCTGGATGCAAAAGCCTAAGTAATGAGATGTTTCACATAGGACTTTCTGACCACAGTGGCAATGTGGTGGTCAAAAATGAGGCTGCTGTCAACCTGTGTTCCCAGATCTCTTATAACACCTTCAGTGTTCAGAGGACTACCATTGATGTGATAATTCATGGGAACTGGATTTCTCCCAAAGGGGATGATGACACATTTTTTTCGCATTGAGCTTAAGACCATGGTTCTGACACCACTGTTTGGTCTCAGTGAGGCCTTTCTGTAGGATATCAACATCACTTGGGGAGTTAATAATAGCTCCCAACTTGCAATCGTCTGCAAACTTTGTCAGCCAGAGACCCTTCATGTTAGCCTGGACTACAGAGCAGTAGATACCATACAGGAGAGTACCGAACCCTGTGGGACTCCACTCGTGACTGGTCAGCAGTTTGACCTGAAGTCTGCTACTTTCACACTGTGGGTTCTATATGTGAGCCAGTTTGCAACCCACCTAGTCATATAGGGGTTGATGCCTAGCTTAGTGAGTTTTTCTATGATTCCTGAATGGGGATTGGTATCAAACGCCTTGGCCAGATCAAGGTAGGCTGTATGAACCACCTTGTCTTCATCCAAAGCTCTGGCGATTGACTCAAAGAAGTTGACCAAGTCGAGCAGGCATGATCTATCCTTCACAAAACAAAACTGTGTGGGATCCAGAGTTTATTGATTCCCTATACCCTTGTTTATTAGGTCCGTGATGATGCGTTCCATAGCTTTGCATATCAGAATCATCAGGCTAATGGGACAATAGTTTCCAGGGTCTGTAGTCACTCCTCTATTGTGGAGAGGGATGACTGTAGCAGTGCGCCATTCAGTAAGGACAAAGCCAGAGGTGAGGCTGTGATTGAACAGGGCACGCAGGTGAGGTGCCAGTTCACTCTGTAGTTCATGTAGAACACAGCCAGGGATATTGTCAGGTCCCATGGAAGCTGTATTTATGTGACCTAAATCTAACAAACCATTTTCCAACATGTGCACGTCTTGTCCAAAGTTCATGTTGAAACAAAGTTGCTCCTAAGTGTACTTGGTATCAGAGCACCTTGATCCATGGCTGATGTTTTATTTAATTATTTATTTCACATTTGTTAACTGGGTTCATCCAACTGAGCACAAGCCCGTTTTCATTGGATACCTGAGGAGAAAAGCTCCAACAGTAGTGCATTTACATAATTAAACATGTTAGAGTATTAATTAGATTACAAAGGTTAGCCAGAAAGAAAAATTAATTACAGCAGAGTTGTTAACATATACAGAGATGTCATTGAATAAGTAGAAGTTATATATGTTGACTTGTTACTCATAATATCAGAAGTGGACCATATGCTGCAGACACGCAGGGCATTTGGTTACAGTGCAAACTCAACAGATCAGGGAAACCACAGCAGTAAACAGGGTGTGATGGCAATATTATGTGCACAAAGTATATTACTTAAAGCTGATAAAATAAACACAAATAACAATATTAATGGAAATATTTGAGTCACTCTGGAGAGAAGGTAAGGTCACATAAAATAGTCTGCAATTTTTATTTCAAGAATTTAAATCCTTTTCCAGAGCAAGGTGA
This sequence comes from Protopterus annectens, assembly GCF_019279795.1. Taxonomy (NCBI): domain Eukaryota; kingdom Metazoa; phylum Chordata; order Ceratodontiformes; family Protopteridae; genus Protopterus; species Protopterus annectens. The sequence continues at coordinate 1,340,642,569 of NC_056735.1, read as the reverse complement.
TTTAAACATAATTACAAGGAGTCCAAAATGTCTGCAACTGCATGTCTAAGCTGAATGTACGATTGACATTTGTTTTGCTTTGGTGGTTGCAATTGTATTCTATTTCTACCTGTGTCATTGATTTATTTATCAATAAGAAAAAGGCTATAATCCAAATTCATAGGTAAGTACTAGGCTAGCTGCACATGTGGGTCATTTTAAGCCTAGCCAATTTCCCTTCCAAAGGTGAGAATCAAGCTATGTACCTTGCCTGTGTGAGAAAAACACCTTAACCATTATATCATCCCCGACCCCAAAACACCTTAACCATTATATCATCCCCGACCCCAACGTTTACTCTTTGATATCATTGTCAAGGCCCGTGTTACACAGTACAACCATGGTTTACATTTATAGGTTAATAGGTTAAAGGAAATCTCTTTTAAACCAATTCAAACATCCTACATAAAAACGTTCATAAACTAAAACCTTGCTGTCTAGCTGCTGATCAACTGCCAAATGAATTCCTAAAAATTGCTGCCCCATCTATAGCCTACCCAGTTTCTGTACTAATCAAGCGCTCAGTCACCAAACAATATGGGCCCCTCCTCTGGAAAGTCTTTCACATCATTCCTCTACACAAAGGAGGCCCATCTAGAGACATTTCCAACTACCGCCCCATATCCATCCTCCCACCCGTAGCCAAAATCCCATTAAAATGTATTCACCTACAACTCCTCAACCACCTTACCTCTAACAACCTCCTCTCCAATGCTCAGCATGGTTTTAGACAATGGTACAGCACAAACACAGCCTTATTATCCATCATCAATACCATACACCACTTAATGAACAATGGACAACTAGTCTCTGCAATCTTCCTGGACATGTCAAAAGCCTTTGACACCATCTCCCACCAACTACTACTAAATAAACTTGCTACTTACAATCTCAGTCCAGCATCCCTAACATGGTTTCTTAGTTACCTATCAAAACATCAGCAGGCTACTAAATGGGATAAACTCTCCCCACTACTGCCTGTATCTACAGGTGTACCCCAAGGTTCGATACTTGGCCCCCTCTTCATAACATTTACTAATAACCTGAATACAGCTACCCAACTAGCCTCAATCATACAATACATAGATGATACATCCCTTATCTGCTCTGTCCCTTCCCCACAAAAACTACAAGAAGAAATACAAAAAGCATTCCAAGATATTGAGACTTACCTATCCAACAACCAACTCATTTTCAACGCAAATTAATAATCTTTACAAACAAATCCAACAAGACCAACTATCCACCTCTCTCAATCCACTCCTCAAATAGTACCATAATTGAACCTACCACCCAGGCCAAACTCCTAGGTCTCACAATAGACAATCATCTCATATTTGATATTCACATTTCCCTAACTATCAAAAAAGTGAACTGTAAACCCAGTGCACTTTATAGGGCCAAACCCTACCTGACTCCCCAAGCCAGGCTAGCCACAGCAAGATCACAACTTCTCTCTACACTTCTCCATTGCTCACATATATTTACCAACTTTCACAAGGCAGATCTCCAAAATCTTGAATTCTGCCGCAACAAAATCGCCAAGTTCGCCATTAATCAACCCCATAAAACTCATCACTGAACCGCTCTACTACAACTAAACTGGCTAGAACTTTCAAACCTTCTAACCTTAAACCAACTCACTATTGCCCACAAAGTTATTCATAGCCCGCATACCTGTCCCACAATCTCAACTGTTCTCCAGCCACAGGTAAACTGCAGACCCCTAAGATTCTCTAACAAGCCACAGATCAAAATAACACAATCCCATAACTACCATGGTGACTCCCTCTACTCCAACAAAATAGCTAAGTCCTGGAATGCTCTCCCACCTAATATACAAAGCACCCACTGCTACTCTTCTTTTAAAACGGAATTAAAGTAATATCTAAAAAATAACTGGCTTTGCCCCTGTAGCCAACCCAGATAACTCCTCTCTCCTCAGCCACATTGTTACTGTTTTACATTGCATTTCTCACATCTGACTTAATTTTCACCTGCTGTCTCAGTTATGCAAACATTTTTAAATGCATTAAATTCTCAATTTCGGAATAAACATGCCAGCTCTTCAGCTGCTTTTCACCTTTACAGCTCTAAACTGTTTTCCATATCACTAGTGCTTTGCTGTATCTCCACTTGAAGCTATTAATATAAGAATAGTAGTCACAATTACATTTGAGTATTATTCAATTTTCTATTAGTTCTGATGTAAATACTGTACTTATTTTTTTCATTTTAAATTCTCTTATGTAATTTTTTTGTATCTTACTGCAATCATTCTGATGTAATTTCTGCATTTTATTATTGTAATGTTTTGTAACTGGAGCTTTTCTCCCCGGGTCTACACTGAGAACGGACAATCCAGCCCAGCCCGACACTACCCGGTAAACAAATGTAAAATAAATAAATAAAACACTACTTGCTGAAGATTGAAAATAAGTAGTTCATACCAAAGTGTTAGATATGTGCCACCAAAGGCTGCTAGACACTATGCCAGAAATGCAACTGAAGGCAGTGCAGCAGTGTGGCTAGTCTCCTGATAAGTACCAATTATATATCATATTTTGCCTAGAAAATCTATACGGGATTTATGTGACCTTAAGGCTGATGCATAGTATACATATACACACACACACACACACCATGGTAAGGATCATGTCTATGATAGGTGAATGCAGTGGGATTTCATCCTTATCATGGGGAGCCAGTATACTGAAAATATGTAATTAAGCTAATTTCCTAAAAAGTGTTGCATCATAGAATTTTAGTTTGGGACCAGGTTCACCTATCTTCACAACCTCTTCCTTACATATAATAACTCCTGGGTCATATTACTACTGGCAAAAAGGCCTTTGGAAAAGTTTGTGCTTGATGAAAATGATCACTTCATGTTAGTTTCATCATGGCCTTTTTGCATACTGTATTCAGATGGCAGAGAACTGCTAACTCCATGGCAATTAGGGTTGTTACCATTGTACACTGACAATCTAGTTTTGAATGTATATCTAAATGATGTACATCACTGTCCTTACTCATATACGACACTATTTTATTTTGTATGTATAGAGAGAAACGCAGAAAGAGGCAAACAAAAAGGACTAAAAGTTATACACATATAGGGAAATGGCCAAAGTAATCTAGCTATCATTGCCTCTTAGCTCTACCACATGCAGGAAATACATTGCCTGTCAGGACTACTTTGAGATCAAGGTAATTTCCAACACAGCAACTTTGTATTACTAGCAGTTGTGTTTTAATACATTCTCCCCTGGTTTTGGTGCATGTGTGTGTGTGTGTGTGTGTGTGTGTGTGTGTGTGTGTGTGTGTGTGTGTGTGTGTGTGTGTGTGACTTATAAAAAACACCACTTGTAGCTGAGACATTATAAGCCAAAGCTTTCACCACCAAACACTGTTCCATTAAAAATAACTTTTATTGTTATAAAAGTGTGTAAATCCTTGCAACTCAGCAGAATGATGCATGCAAACACGCATGCATGTGAGTGTCTGTATGTGTGTATGTGTGTGTGTGTGTGTGTGTGTGTGTGTGTGTGTGTGTGTGTGTGTGTGTGTGCACGCGTGCACTCAAGATTTGTCCCATGCTTGAGATGTAACTCTCTGTACTGTAGATTCATAACTACTTACTAGGCATGCATGCCAGGAGAAGACTGAGGAGCCTAGACCAAATTCCAGTTGCCCTAAAAGCATTGTCACTTGCTCAATGTCATACAACAGGGAGACAAAATTAAATAGAATCAAACCTTGTAACACAGAAAGTAGCTAGAATAAAACCATGTACCACAGAAAGTAGCTTATTATCAAGCATACCTTAATATTCTGAGTTAGCTTATTATCAGGCATACCCTTAATATTCTGAGTTAGCTTATTATCAGGCATACCCTTAATATTCTGAGTAAACTGCCAGTGGCTATATACAAAAATGCCTCAGGTACATTGCTAACAAATACCCCCTATCCGCTAGGGAAACCATAACTACCACCTTGACAGGCTGTTGAAGTAGGGCCACTTCACAGTCTGCAGTGTTGTGGGGCATTAATAACTACAATTAGACAATCTTGTCCTTTATGTCATCACATAAATGAAAACCTTCCAAATTAATAAGTCAGCGTTGATGTGAAATGGCTGTACCAGTCTCCATACACTGTAATTGCTTTATTCAACCCTCTCAACTGTCCTTAATTTTCAGGGATGTCCCTGATTTTGACTCTAATTTTAGCTATCACACTCTTAATCTCTCTTAAAACTAGTAACAGAAAAAAGATGATTAAATTTTCTAAATAAAGGCAATAATCTGAGCTATAGACCTCAGAAATTGATAATTAGTCCATGTTCCTTTATTCTGTCATTGTCTGAAGTTAAGATTTGGAAGTTAATAGTAGTAATATTTTAAGAATGTCTGTGATTGTCCTTCATTATTTCTGCATTTGTCCTTGATTCCGCTGAGAGCTATGGCATCATTACCAAAGGCTAAACAACCTGACAGTGGAAGCAAATAATACTGTCTGCACAAAGGGAATGAATGCACATCTCTGCCATTCTGTTGATGTAATGTACTCTCAGCACCCTAAGTAAAGTCATGGCATTATCAACTTTAAACCTATAGCAATCCTACCCTCCTTCTCAAAAACAACCGCTAAACTATCTCCTGCAGGAAAAGCACCTATTTCCCAGACAAAATGGCTTCCATCCTTCCCATAGTACTAACACTGCACTTCTAATCTGTATAGAAACTGTCAATAAAGCTAGAGATATTAGCAAACTAGTCTCCTTATTTCTAGACTTGTCTAAAACCTTCAACACAGTTGGTCACAGCAAATGTCTACTTCAAATGTTTTCATTAGGTCTCTCGCAGACCACCCTTCTATGGCTCAGAGGCTACCAATCCAATAGATATCAGTCAGTAAAATGAGAGTCCACCATCTCTCCATACCTCCCAATCACCACCAGTGTAGCAGAAGGCTCTCTCCTTGGTCCCCTCCTCTTTAACATTATCGCCATCACCCTCAACACATTCACACAACAGATCCCCCTAACACAGTACGCAGATGTTTCCACTCATTTACACATCTGACAATGTGTCTCACCTCCAAAAAATTACTCATGAAGCTTTAAAAGCAACTGAAACAGCTGTGTTACTCAACTCAGGACCAGCCCTAAACATAAAAACAAACTACTACTTTTTCCACCAAAATCACTCTCCCATGGAAAAACAAAAATAAAGTCTGAAGTCACTTCTAATAGTAAATTATTAGGGGTGATTGTGGATGTTAATCTTAAATTCGACCTACATATACATAGTTGCATAAGAAAAACTCATTAAAAACTGTGCTTAGAGCCAAAACTTTTCTCACCAATGTAACTAAAGCTACACTTGCCATTACTTATCTGCTGCCCACACGTCTTTATGGTGAGCCCATCATTGCTAATCTTAAATCATTACAAAAATTTGAGCAACGCCATAACAAAGTAGCTAAACTTGCAGCAAATACACCGTTCAGAAGTCACATTGAAGAGCACTAAAAAAGCAAAAATTGATTAGAACTACCCCATCAAGTAACATATACACAGCTTCTTACCAACTATAAAATTATCCCAAATCCATATGCCTGTCCTACACTAAATAATATTCTACACAGCTATGTTCTTAGTCGATTATTACATTCCAATGACCAAAAAAGGTACAGAAGAGCAAACAGACCAACAAAAAAATCTTAATAAATGTATCTGTCATCCTGTTGCTCAACAATTTTATTTATCAGGTATCTGAGTAGTAAACCTGATAAAATAATAATCCATGGCATGGCAATAATGGCAAACATAACACTCAGAACAAGAAATCTGGACAAAGCTGAAATTAATGAACAGACAATGACCCAAAAATATGTGATGGGTGTTAAACATCGCTTTTGTAAACTTATAAAGTTGCTGGAATAACAGTTCTTTTGTTAGCATGCAATTTCTAACACTGAAATGCATGGCATTAATTAGGCCCTGCAATATAGAGTGATTTTTCCATAAAACACAAATCTTTTGAGGTACAGACCAAAAGTATAAGTAAAATATCTGGACCTTGTGTGAAAATCCGGACAGTTGGGAGGTGTGCTGGAAAGCAAAAAAGTATCTTTTTAAAAAAACGTAAGAACTGAACCGCTGCATGTGCCAAGAACAGAAAGTGGCAATAATCACTAAGCTCTGATGGATTAAGCCAGTCAGCTGTAACTCTGCTGATTCAATTATCCACATGTCTGAAGAACTAGTTATTGTCCTTGTTAAAAAATGCACTCCCTTACTCCTGTACAGTAAGTAAAATGACCGATTGCCGGTTCCGTAACTAAAACGGTTAGATTGCCGGTTCCGTAAGATCGGTAACGGTTATGCTTTTGCTGCTGCCCTTCCATCATACACATTACTTCTTTCATATAAAAAGTTATTGCCAGGCAGTAAAATTATTAGATTATTTCATTCAACAAATGAGGTATTCTGAAGTCTTATGCAAGACATCAGCAGAATGCCATTGATTGAAAGTGCAAGTTACAGTAACATTTAAAACTTGCAGCACGGGCATTCATAACAGAGAAGCATGCAGCAAAAAGAAGACTGAAGATGTATAATTTCATTTTTCCCAGTGCCAGGTATGTGTACATTGATGTCCCTGCTGGAGATGTATGCTTTAATGTGGATGGACATTTAGGAAAGCATAGCATTTATAAGAAGCACGAATTACAAATAGCCGTTTCCATTTTTAAAGAAAAGGGTGTATGCTATGTAAAAGGAATACGGTAAAGCTGTACTGTTCTCAAATGCATGTATTTACAGTGAGGTGCAAAGGCATGTATCTTGAGAGGCAGATCCGACTATATTCCATGACAACATGAGGAATGATTCAATAACTAGTGCTTGCAGTAAGGGTTATGTTTTTCTAACACTCTGGCTTGAATGTAATCATCGTCACTCCTAGCACTAGATGATAGCAATCGCAAACTTAAGCAGTACTGGAACGCAAATGCTGGTATCTAATTCCTCAGGGAGCAAAAACAAGACTGCACTACAGATTTACACACATTTTAAAAAAATTGATGCTGTGGGTAGGAACACAGTTACATCATGCATGATGTCACAAAGGGGGAGGTGATTAGCTAAGTTAGTGTCAATGTTTTCAGCTTCGGTCCGAGGCAAGAAACTGATTTTTGAAACGACATAGTGCCCCTGTTAACATAAACTGTGCAGTATTACAGCTGACTAAGGGGAGGGGGGGGGGATACACTCAACAATA